>NW_024070211.1:35530441-35595982 GCF_014754425.2 Oryx dammah | reverse complement strand
TTCACTTTCATGCATTGGAGAAGGAAATGGCAACCCACTCCAGTGTTCTTGCCTGGAGAATTCCAGGGACGGGGGAGTCTGGTGGGGTGCCGTCTGTGAGGTCACACAGAGTCGGACACGACTGAAGCGACTTAGCAGCAGCAGCATAGATGAAATCAGAAGCTAAGGTTTTTCATCCAGAGTACTAAGTGAAGAGTGGTAACATTTGCTGAGATGGGAACAACTCAGGAATGACCAGATTTGGGAAGAATGTTTGTACTTTTAATTATAATAGCCTTATTATCCAAATATCCACCAACTGGTCAGCAATAAAAAACAATCTAGTAATATGCAAAGCATTACGTGGATAAACGTCAGAAGCAATATCCTAAACGTAAAAAAATAAAAAAATAAAAAAAGAAAAGCCAGACACAAAAAACAAACATGGTTATTGTATTAATCCATTTATGTGAAATTTCCAGAAGGGATAAATTTATAGAGACAGAAGTCAGATCAGTGGTTGCCCGGGGCTCAGTGTAGGGTAGACTGATTACAATAGAGAATAAACAAAATTTTAGAGTGATCAAAATGTTCCAAGAAAAATTTATGCTGATGGTCATGCAACTCTACAAGTTAACTAAAATTTATTTTATTTACTGTATACTTATAAGGCATATATTTCATCATATGTAAAGTGTAACTCAAGAAAGCTATAAATAACATAGGGCTCTCCACTTAAAGAAAATATAATGTAAGGACTTTAAATAGAAAACTTGCCAAATGTAATTTCATTTATTTTATACTATTAGAATTGGTCAGAAATTTTGGATGTGCCTACTTGCAGGGGCCTTGAATATATGTTCCAAGATCTCTTTGTCTAGAAAGCAATTAAAAATAAGCCATATGTATTAGCTTGTCTTCTCATTTAACATTTAATCATAGCACTTTATAAATTAAGAGTGTATTAAAGAAAATTATTTTCAGTGGTTATAAGTAGAGTTTGAGACTTTAATGTTAAAGACATTAATTTTGAAATTTCTATCCTTTTGTGTGGCTTGAATTTTGTTTTTATTTTTGTGATTAAAAATAACTAAAATATTTTAAAGTATAAACCAACAATTCAGTAAAAATATTTTAGTTTCTACTTTATGATAAATTTAAGGAGTTCACTGGATAAACTTTGAAGCAATGCCCAGTTTTTGAATAATGTACCATCTGAAAGCCCCTTGTAATAAAGCTTTATAAGCATCCATAGAACTTGTTAATTTACCAAGCATAACTATTTCCACCCTCTACAAAGAGTATGTAATTGGTTTGTAACAAGGCTATAATGGAGAGATTTTATATTGTCAAATATAAAATTTGATCTCAAGACACTGTTATAGTGGTTATAAGGTAGCTAATCCCTGACTGTGATACAATTAAACACAAGTTATCTGCTTATATAACACAAGTTATCTAATGCCTCAACATTAGAAGCTTTCTCCAAGTCTAGACTTCTATTGGGGTTACATTACAAATGTCTAATTTTTTTTTACCATTTACCCAGGTAACTGCAAACTCAATTGTTGACTTAAGATATAGAAAGGTGGAGGTACTCAGCACAGCTATTAAACTTAGTTGGAATGGTACTAACAATTCTCAAAATATCAGCTATTCCAGGTTTTGATACACTGGCTTCTCCTTAGAAAGCATCTTTAGTTAACCGAGTTCTTTCTAGTCAATCTGTAGGAGCTGTGATCTCTGCTGCCACCTATTAATTACTTTTATATTTTCTCCAGAATCCTTTACATATAATTATCTTTTTGTTAGAAGTTACATGAACTATACATATAATTTGAGGTTGGGCATTTTATTTCACAGTCTAACACTTGATTTCTACAGTATGATTATACAATAATTTCATGAAGTGCTATTTTTAGAGAGACTGAAGCAGAGAACCTTCATTCACTCTGTTAATACTCATCGATACAATTTATTGTTTACAATGAAGCATAGTTATTAAAGAGGCTTCCCAGGTGGCTCAGTGGTAAAGAATCTTCCTGTCAATTCAGGAGACACAAGTTTGATCCCTGGGTCTGGAAGACTCCTGGAGAAGGAAATGACAACCCACTCCAGTATTTTTGCCTGGAATATCCCATGGATTGAGAAGCCTGGCAGGCTATATTGTCCATGGTTGCAAAAGAGTTGGATACAATTTAGCAACACAACAACAAAAATAGTAATTATGTAAATTTACTGCCTTCCTGTTAACCATAAAAATATCAGTGTACTCTGATCTCATTCCTAGAAAAGTTAAATATGAATTTATCACATATTAATAAGATAATTATATAAAATAAATTATATATACATATATGCATACACATACACAAATGTATATATGTATGTATTTATATAATAATGGAAGCTGGAAATAACTTAAGCACTAGGAAAACTCCTTAAATTTGAATTTTTATATTTTGGAAGATATTATGACCATCAAAAGGGAAATACTCATGACAGAGAAAAAGGCTGTTACAAACACTTCTTAGCCAGAGAGGGAAAGCGGGCAGCTTTTGTTTCTTTTTTTAAAGTTTCCTATTATTTTTAGTTGAGAATAGGAAGGCAACAAACAAAACTGTTGACCTTGTTAAGGAGAAAACCTGACTAAAAGCACAACAGAAGGTTAGGTGCAAAAAGAATGTTTTAATCAAAAGTTATTGAGGTACTGAAAGTTGCTACCTCCACCTGGGCACCAAACAATGAGAATTTCACCACTAACAGCATTTTCCATATTTGTAAAATTCAAGAATCTCAGGACCCATTTATGGGCTAACCAGCAAACTAAAGAGAGTGTTTCATTGTGTTTGTCATCAGGTATAAGGCCACTACATATGAAAGTAAATCAGTTTGCAGGGATCAATCAGTTTCCTGGGTCCCTTGCACTGTAGGCAGATTCTTTACCATCTTGAGCCACCAAAGAAGCTGAAGATATATTTTCAATTTACAGTAAACTGAATTCTGACTTATACAATATATATAGCATAAATCTGACAATTTCAAAGAATTTACATGCAATTAACAGGCAATTAAAATCAGTTGCATAACCTGAAGGTCTATGTTATGCATATTCACCTAATATGGTATATATGTAGTTTAAGATAAATATGGGTATTATTCAGTCACTGCATCTAACTTTGGTTCAATAATTATATACAGTAATCTATTTAGTTGGTAGGGGATTTAATTCTTTCAATACCATAAATTTTTTTTTTCCTTCAGAAAAAATATTTGAGTCGCTTTCTGCCTTCTTAGGCCTTCCCAGTGGCACAGTGGTAAAGAATTTGCCTGCCAATGCAGGAGACACAAGAGATGTGAGTTCGACCCCTTGTTCAGGAATATCCCTGGAGGGGGGCATGACAACCCATACTAGTTTTCTTGCCTGGAAAATTCCATGGACAGAGGAGCCTTGTGGCTCATAGTTCATAGGGCCTCAAAAAATCGGACACAACTGAATATGGACATCATTTCACTGCCTTCTTGAACATGATGAATTGAACACAGCCTAAAAAAGTGTTAATTGCTCAGTCATGTCCCACTCTTTGTGACCCCATGGACTGTACCTGCCAGGCTCCTCTGTCCATGGAATTTTCCAGGCAAGAATACTGGAGTGGGTTGGTATTCCATTCTCCAGGGGATCTTCCTGACCCATGGATCGAACCCAGGTCTCTAGCATTGCAGGTAGGTCCTTTACCTTCTGAGCCACAGGGAAGCCCCTAAAAGATATGACTCTTCCCAACCCAGGAATCAAACTAGAGTCTCCTGCATTGCAGGCAGATTCTTTACCAGCTAGGCTATCAGGGAAGCCCAATCACAACCTAACTTCTTGATAACTGCAGCCAATCATAAAGAACAGAAATAATTATATCTCATAGTAATTCAATAATGTCCTTTCAGCATCTGAGGATATGAAATCATTTACCTAACACAAATTAGTCTAAAATAGCTTTCTTCAGTTCTTACAAGTATATTTGTTATAGGTATTCTGTTCCACCATTTGTTGCCAGTTGAGATTTTTCTCAGCTATCAGTGTTTCTTCCCTACAAAAAATAATCTTTATACATGACTACTAATTTTTACTTTCAACTGTGTATAGAGTATTAAACCTTACATAATTGTGAAAAAATGTGTAAATTAGCTCTAAGGGAACTATTAGAACTATAGAATGTTGGAAAGTTCCCTCAGTGACTTTCTGACATCAATTTTGGCCACTCAGAAACCTCTTTATTTGCTTACTTATTTATATTATCTACTACTCCTGCTGCTGCTAAGTCACTTCAGTCGTGTCCGACTCTGTGCGACCTCAGCCCACCAGGCTCCTCCGTCCCTGGGATTCTCCAGGTAAGCATACTTGAGTGGGTTTCCATTTCCTTCTCCAAAGCATGCATGCATGCCAAGTCGTTTCTGTTGTGTCTGACTCTGTGTGACCCTAGGGACAGCAGCCCACCAGGCTCCTCTGTCCACAGGATTCTCTAGGAAAGAATACTGGAATAGGTAGCCATTTCCTTATCTTCTAGGTGGATGAAATTGCCAGATATTTAAATACCAGCCCATTGAGTAGTAAAATTATATATTGAATGTGGAACACCATCATTAGTTTCAGGAAATATTAAACAAATGTAAAATGATACAATCTGAAATGGTAACTTTCAAATAACATTCAGTCTAAATTTATGCATTCATTTATTCTTCATTATTAGACAAGCAATATCTGAATGAATGAATTCAATAATTTTCTCTTCATGTTCCAGCCAAAGCAAACACAAGCAATCCTGTTGTTTTTGTCTATTTTTATTCAAAATAGAAATAAGATTATGATGTTAAAAAAATCTATCAGTTCATAAAGATATAAAGTAAAAGAGGAAAAGCCATGTCCCCTTGATTTCTTATTTTCTTATCTGAAAATTAAGTATTATTAATACAACTTTTAAAGACTGTGAATAAATTTTAAAATGCTGACCTACAAACATGAACTTATTATTATTAAATACAGTCTATGACTAACAAGAGCTCAGCTTCAAATTGGCAGGTAGAAAGTTCTATCAAATTTTCTAAGTATTCTGTAGAGGATATGTATAACTCAATTTTCAATTTCTTTACCTTTTGAATTCTAATAAGGAACTCAATTTCTTTCAAGGAAGAATTATATTAATATTTACAGTTTGCTCTTTCATTTTTAAAAGTGTTTTCAGTAGTTTATTGAAGACTAGCATACTAGCTTATGAACCTATTAGTAATAGGCTATGAAGCTGTTAATAAAAGCATTCAGTATTTATCTATTCTTTTGTTCATTCAGTTATTCATTTGATAAATATACACTGTATATACTAGGCAGCATTCTAGACACTTAAAAAAATGGAAACAGAAAAAAAAAATCCCAACCCTCAAAATATCTTATATCCTAGTGGAAAGGAAAAACAGACAAAGTAAGTATGTAAAGCATATAATATGTTTGACAGTATTAATACTAAGGAATAGGGGAAAAATAAAATGCAAAGAGGAGAGATTACAGTTTCTGACTGGATAGTCAAGATCAGGACTTGTTTGGAGTATATTCCAAAAACTACAGGAAGAAATTGAGAGCGGGAGCCACATGGGAGCAATCTATGCAGGAGGAAGTAACAGCAAATACAGAGGTCCTGGGGGAGGGGCATGCCTGGTATGTTCAGGTCAGCATTGCAGGATAGAAGCAAGCAAGGAGGAAATGATAGAAGATAAGAGTAGAAGAGTGATGGAAATCAGACCATGTAGTTCTTTGTAGGCCCATTTTTGGCTTTTAGTGTAAGATATACAGGAAGTCATCAAAGTTTTGAGGAAAGGAGTATCATGATCTGATTTATTTTAAGACTGATTTTTGTATTAAGAATAGAACAATGTGAAGCAAGGGTAGAATAAAGGAGACACTTCCTTCTTTCAGATAAAAGATCATTGCATAATCCAAAGGAGAGAGAAAAATAGCTCTAACAAGAGGAGTGTCTTATTAAGAGTGGAGGTGATAACACATGGTTAGGTTAGACACATTCTGAAGACAGAATGTCAGAAATTTTGAAATTTGGATGTGAGCTGTGACAGAAAGATGTCAAGGATAACACCCAGATATTAGCTTGAGCAACTGGGAGAATCTAGTGTCTATTCACTGAGATTAGGTATAAATGTGGGTGATTTCAACACACTGTTGTTGTTGAGTCACTAAGTCATGTCCATATCTTTGTGACCCCATGGACTGTAGCCAACCAGGCTCCTCTGTCTGTGGGATTTCCCAGGCAAGATTACTGGCGTAAGTAGCCATCTCTAGGGGATCTTCCTGAAACAGGGATCGAACCTCCATCTGCTGAATGGGCAAAAGGATTCTTTACCACTTAGCTACCAGGGAAGCCCTGACTTCAAATGTATAGCAGTAACTAAATCATGAGGATGGATACACTTGTAGAAAAAAAGTGTCCTAAACTCAGCCCTATGGGGTACTCTAACATTTAGAGGTAGAGGAGAGGAAGACAGAAGAATAAACAGACTGAGAAGGTAGAAAAATAGGAAGAACTGTGGTGTCATGAAAGCCAAGTCAAGGTATTTCAAGAAGAGAATGACTGTATGTAAAATGTTGCTGATAAATTAAGAGGAAACTAACATTTGAGCATGCAACATAGAAGCCATTTTTGACCCCAATAACAGCTGTTTTCATAAGACAGCAAGGTCAAATGTCTAATCGGAGTGGTTTCTGTGAAAAGATGAAGGAGAACATTTAAATATAAAATTTAGTCATACCTAAAAAATGTTGTTTTCTTTTTCCTCATAAAAAGAAACCAGGGTGATAATCGAAGGGAAAAGTGGAATCTGAAGAAAGATTGTTTTATTTTTTTTTTAAAGATAGAAGGAATAACTATCCTTGTGTGCTGACGATACCATGAAGAGATAGAATGGTTAGGACAATGTCTTTGAGACAGTGTGAGTACCTTGCATTAGACTCTTAAAGGGGTAGACCTAAATCAAAAGCATAGAGAATTCACCAATAAGGGACTAAAAGACAGAGTGTAGAAGCACAGATGACACTGTGTAGGTGGGACAGCCAGATCTTATATTCTGATACAGGTATATGCACTGCAAAAACTGAAGAACTGCGAAGTGCCACAGTGCCTCAGGGCATCCTCTAAATATTATCACTCAGACATGTAATCCAAAAGTGCATTAAATATGAGTGAGTGCCGTGTGAGACAATTTGCATAATATCATTTGCATTTCTTCTAATACCATGACAGTTTGACATCTACATCCTATCCTTTTACTGGAAAAAGTCTTCAGTTATATATTACATGCTTCATTAGCTTACTTTTCTTAAAATCCAAATGTCTACAGATTTATTCTATTTGATGTGAATAAACACCTTGCGATTGGAGTTGCCAAAGTGATACTACACAGTCTCTAACAGTTCCAAGGCCTGTTAAATTAAAACTGGGCATAAACTTTCTACTAATCTATCTTCTTTTTTTTGTTCCACATCCAAGAAAACAACAACAAAGTGAGACAAGATAGGAGCTCTAACATCAAAGAAAAATTAAATATTGAGCAACACTGAAATAAATAAAAATTGAATGAACATTTGCAAGTTAGGCTCAGGTAGTTTGTGATAGTTGTTTGTGATATAACTGTGAATTCTAGGCATTCATCTCATCAGTTTTTTTTTAATTTATATACATTAAAAAATCTAGAATAAGCATCATTGCTACTCTTCTCCATCAAAACGAAAAATTCATGTACACAGATAGGAATCACCTGAGATCTTGTGCAAATGCAGATTATGATTTGGTGGGTCTGAAGTGAGGTTTAGAATTCCACATTTTTAACAAGGTCCCAAGTTATACCCATGCTGGTGATTGGCAGAGCAAGTCCTAACCACAGTGTCTTTTAGCACTTGCAAAGAAGTTGAGATAACAAGTTAGTTATTCATGCCTAATTATTTGGGTTTTCTTTAAAAAAACAGACATAAGTAGAATTTTAAAAATACTTTAGTAGATTATAACTATGTAGTATGTATATCCCTAGAATAGCACACACACGCACACACACATATATATATATATACACATATATATATATATGTCCCTGCATGCTAAGTTGCTCAGTTGTGTCCAGCTCTGAAACTTTATGGACTCTGGCCCACTAGGCTCCTCTGTCATGGGACTGAATACAGGAGTGGGTTCTCATGCCCTCCTCCATGAGATCTTTTTGATCCAGGGATCAAACCCATATCTCCTACTGTGTGTTGTGCTATGCTTAGTTGCTGAGTCATGTCTTCAACCCCATGGTCGAGGCTCCTTGACGCTCCTCTGTCCATGGAGATTCTCCAGGCAAGAATACTTGAGTGGGTTGCCATGCCTTTCTCCAGGGGATCTTCCTAACCCAGGAATTGAACCTGCATCTCCTACGGCTCCTGCACTGAGGGCAAATTCTGTACCACTGAACCATAGGGAAGCTATATGATTGATATATATATATATATACAGGGAAGCCCCCATATATATATATAGTTTTAAAACTCCTTAAAATGTTAAAACCTCTCATTAAGACAAAATTCATAACAATTCCTCAATGCAAGATGATTTACTGCTTATTTTATTTACCAGATTACTATCTATAGCACAAAGCCTAGTTTCACATCAATCCACTCATTTATTAAATAACAAAATCAAAGGAACAGAGGTTAAGTTAAAATGGAAACTATGTTGAATCTGACACACTGATCACACTGCAAAAAGAACAAACAAAACAAATAGCATTATTTAAAATGCAATCCTGTAAGTGGCAATAAACGTTTTGCTATGACTCCGCTGTGCTGTTTTTCCCACACCTGCTCCCATTTGCCAGGCTAGACTGGCTCAGTCTGGTCTGCTGAGGGATCACAAGCATCTGAACAAACCCCCTCAGGGCAGCAATATCCAGGCTCTATCGCTGTCTCAGAAGAGCTCCTGACACAATTCCCCATGAACTGTAATTTTGTTTATGTATATTAAAAGCACAACATAGGAAAAATATAATGTGACTGATGAGAAAAGTTTCTACCCTGCTTTCATAAAGCAATGAGCTCTCTCTGAAATACTGCAAAAATCCAGGGCTCACAGTGTTTATGTGTTGTCTTAAAAGATGATAAGAATGCAGAAAATACTCAATTTCAGAATTGTCATTCTGAAGGGCTAGTTCCTGTAAACCATTATTCTCCCAGTTTAAGACTTAAATTACAGGTTGTACAGTAAATATGCTGTTATGTTTTGTTAGTGGGTGAGTTACTCTCTGAAAAAGCTCTGATTTTATTTGAACATTCAGGTGCTATTTAAGAGCTCAGCAAAGAGTAATACATTCTACCTTAGATCATGTAATGGTTATAGGGCTGCATCTTAATCTACCTTAACAGAAAGACACAAAGATATACCCACATTTATTCAACAATTTGTATATATACATATATGTATATTTCTCTATCATATTAAATGAGGTAAAATAGAGTCTAACATTTTATAACAATAGTTTATATCAATTACATCCTTCTCATTGTTTTACATTATAGTGAACTCATGAAAATAACTGTATCACTAATATTACCATTAAGATGAACTGAAATAAATTTTGCACAATGACCAAAAAGTGGCTAATTCATCAAATTTTCACTTTCTACCTAATACTATTTTTTCCCCATAATCCTATGCTAAAAAGGACACAGTTTACTTAATCTGACAATTATTTCTATGATATATATCAGAATCCTAGGGCAAATATATAAACCTATTAAGCCAAGATATACTTTCAGTTCTTGGTGCAAGAAGTACTTAAGAACATAATAATACTTTCAAATCATTGAATATGGACATATAGAATATTTATGTCATTTAATATAGTTTTATTTTTTAATGTGAGAATGTATTTTTCCACATACTATCTCATTTGATTCTCACAACCTCCATAAAATAATAAATAAAAGTGTGGTTTCTTAGCTAACAATTTCTATTATATAAAACATTATTGTTTTTGTTCTGCATAGTCAAATAATTTTCCTAACATCATCATCCTTATCAACAACATCATTTTTATTATGTAAGGAAAGATATCAATTGCTTCTTGTTGGGTGGCGGTGAGTTAGGTCAAGAGAGAATATGTTAGTTGGTCAGAAACAAAGGGCTATATGTGAGGGTGTCAACATGGAAATAAGAAAGAGAGAAAAAGTATGTGCATTCCTTTAGAAATCTCTTCCAGAGTTGGAAGGGAAGTAAGGTATTATTAAACATTTATTGAGAACCTATATATATATTAAGCTCTACACTATAGGCGTTGCTCAAATTACCTAATCATGCCCCAAGGTAGCTATTGGTATCCTCACATTGTAGGCGAAAACAGACACAGAGAAGGTATATTGCTGATCCTGATCACAGCGCCAACTGTCTTGCTGTATCTCACTGTGCGCACTATTCACTGAACCCATGGTAGGCAAGGCACGGGCTAAGAGGTTGGAAGAAGATGTGAGGAGCCATCAGAACTACAGATATGTTTCTTCCCTCTGGTTGGCACGGCAGCCATAACACAGTCTCTGTACAGGCTGTTGCATGAGCCACAGCAGCAGCCACGACATAGCCATAATGCAGCCATAGCAGAGTCATAACAACCGCATGCGACACAGTCACGACGGTGCACCAGTGCAGCCCCCGTGCAGCAGCAGCCAGCTCTTCCCTGGTGACGTTCATGCAGGGGTACTGCCCACAGGAGCCCAGGATCAAGCAAGCACCCTGTGATGTGCACAGCCGGTGCTTTGTGATCTCAGCTGTTATATGATCATTATTTCCCAGATGAGGGCACGAGCAAGAAGCTGTGGTGCAAGAGAGCCTGACCATGTCATCTTGGCTAATTTGCTCTTTCCCTGAAGACGGTATATCAGCAGCCTAGCATATCCTGGGCTAATGAGTGGTAGAACCAGGACTACAACCTGATCCACACTCAAAACTTAAGCATTTTCCACAACATGATGATGAGATGAATGATCCAATAAAGTTAGCAAATTTCCCAGATAAAGCCTTGTCATAGTCTAAATAAATCCAAAAAATATATAATATTTATGTAGAGTGAAGAGCATCTGTAGTAACTAGTATTCTAACTACATAAATCCAAAACTTGTAGATTCCACAAAGACTAAAACGGAAGAATTTTGTTTCCAGTTAAAGATCTGATTGATTTTTATTATCCTTTATATGATATCTTAAATAATATAAATTTTATGTATATCTTAGATAAGTTTGGACTCCGTGATCACCTTGCTTACAATGTTTCATAGTTCTGAAGTAATTAGTGTTCACTTTTTTCCAGTTGAGGTGAAGATTTATCCACAGTTGATAGAATTCTAATGAACAAGCATCAATTAGTCACTCAGATCCTCTATTATTTGGCACTTCTATTATTTAGTACTTAGTTTCTATAATTTCAGAAACCAAATTTCAACTCCCATTTTTAGGTTCTTGAAAAGAATATATTTTCATATTTCTAAAATGAGCTTTTATCCAAGAAATAAAACTTACTAAAACTTTAGTACCATAGCACTAAGACCAAGAAAGTTTAACCACCTTCCTCAAAGTTGCATAAACCATCAAGAAATTGTTAGGAATTCACACTAAATGTAATGTCATGCTTCAAACATAAAATTCAACTCTCTTAATGAATCAAATAAACAAACTTCTTTGCACTTTGTAAAATGTATATATTACCCCCTCTGGTAATCTAAGGAGAAATAAATAGAATCCCTTTAAATGCATGAATGTGTGGAAGAAATGTGAAGAAAGCATGGTCTGTTGGTTAAGGGACTAAGACTCTCAGGCAATAAAAATGGTCTTTGATATGTCATTAACTCAAGAATTTGTCCATGGGAAAATATCCTCATTATTTTACAATCCCTCAATTCATCCTATTAAGATATTTAACAAAGAATTCTGATATTTAGGATGTTTTTGAAAATATTCCAAACTTCTAGTGTATGAATTATTGGTTGCATACAAAATTGTTCACAGGGATGTTAGCATCAACACAATTAAAATTATGTGTACAATTATGATTCTTCCCCCCATTCCTAGCAAAAAGAAAAAAACAGATTTCTTTTAAACTTTAAAGGTTTTGAATATCATAATTCTTGGATAACTTAAGAGACTATTTGCAAAATAATATTTTTCTATTTTACTCCTTTCTAAACCTTGTTATTAAAGACTCCTCCTCAGATACATTAGCAAAAGCCAAGGAAAAGAATTTGAATCTATGTGCTGCATGCTCAGTTGCTTCAGTCATATCTGGCATTTTGTGACCCTATGGACCATAGCCCACCAGGCTCCTATGGATACATGGGATTCTCCAGGCAAGAATACTGGAGTGGGTTGCCATGCCTTCCTTCTGGGGATCTTCCCAACCCAAGTATCAAACCCAAGTTTCCTGCGACTCCTGCATTGCAGGTGGATAATTTTCCACGGAGTCACAGACGGAAGCCTCCATTTGAATCTATAAATATCTGTTAAAAATTCAAAAGTTGTTTACTTAAATAAAGCAGTATCATATAGGTTTAACAACAGCAATAACAAAATTAACATCCACCATTTCAGAAAGAATGGAATGGCAAATGATAAACAGCTGAAATTTAAAACAGGTAAAAAATAAATCTTAATTTATCATCTGAGATATAATTTCTAAAGATCTTCATATTATATGTCTCTAGATTATTTGATAACTGAAAAACTATAGTCCTCAACTCCCTAAATATCTTTCATTTTTTTCCCTTGAATCATACCACTTTTTTCCAAAACGTTGAAATGGATAGATATATATAATAAGAGATAAACTACAAATTCATTACAACAAGCCAGGGAAAATACTCCATTTTCCTTACAAACAAAATTAGATTTCAATACAGAACATTGGATCTATCTAATTTAAACTCTCTATACTGAATATCTGGGCTTCCCAGGTGGTGCCAGGGGTTTTTTTTAAAAAAAAAACTGTTGGCCAATGCAGGAGACATTAAGAGACACAGGTTCCATCCCTGGCTCAGGAAGATCCCCTGGAGTAGGAAATAGCACCCCACTCCAGTATTTTTGCCTGGAGAATCACATGGACAGGGGAGCCTGGTGGGCTATGATCCATAGGGTTGCCAAGAGCCAGAGACGACTGAAGCAACTTAGCACAGCACATCCTGAATATCTGAAAGTGGAAGTCGCTTAGTTGTGTCCGACTCTTATGCAAATTGTCAGGGCCAGAATACTGGAGTGGGTAACCTTTCTCTTCTCCAGGGGATCTTCCCAATCCAGGTTTTGAACCCAGGTCTCCCACATTGCAGGCAGATTCTTTACCAACTGAGCTATCAGGGAAGCCCACCTGAATATCTAGTAGGATCTAAATCAGGCGATAAAATGTGTTTCTGAAAATTCTGCAGATGGTACACAAATAATGTTACAATTTGCATTTCTAGAATATTTCTTTTTCAATGCATCTAAAACTCATAAATTGGCATATATAATTTTGATGAATACTAACTACTTTTATATTTTCCATTTATTACATGTTATATCTATTTTCAAACAATGAATATCCAAGAAGAAACTCATAAAAGTCTCCAAAAATTCAAGAAACAAAAATGAGACTCAAAATCTACTAATATCATCACCTTGTCATGAAATGCATTGAAAAAGTAAAGAAAGATGAACTTATAGATGGATAGTGAGATGCCAGTAATGGCATTTAGGATGTGGCTATATGAATATTTACTATAAATCTTTCAACTTGTGTATTTGAGAATTTTAATAAAATGTTGGACAATAGAACCTAATTAATGCTATTTGTCATGTTATTAAACTTTATGCCATATATGAATTAAGATACTACCTTTAGTGGTTTTCACTTTCTTTGAACAAGAGATATGTTTTTTTAAAAAAAAAAGATTTAAAAGCCTATTAACAAACATTTTCTCTTTCCACCTCATTAATTATACTCAAAATCTAAATTGGGACACTGGGCATCCTACACACACAGACACACAGACAGACAGACAGACAGACACACACACACACACACACACACACACACACTTGAGGCTGAGAAATTCCAGATACAGCATATTAAATGCTTTGACCCGTTATCATAGAAAGCAGCACTTGTTTAAACAATGACTTGTGTTCCTACTGCTGAAAATGAATCAAGCATGTTAATGTATCTATTGGAAAGAATAAATAAGGATACAAACTATATATAAATATATATATACCATAACTGAACAAAAATTAATTTAAAACACTTTCATTGATTAACAAGTATTGATAATTGTAAATATTGAGCTCCAACTTATAGAAATTATTTTAAAAAATTAGAAACACAGTATTCCAGGATTTTTAATTTAAGTATCTTTTGTTCAATCATACAAAATTAATACTACTATTCCTCTGTTGTTAGGCAGCCCTAGTGGTTCAGACAGTAAAGAACTTGCCTGCAATACAGGAGACCTGGCTTCTGTCTCTGAGTCTGGAAGATCCCCTGAAGAAGGGAATGGCTACCCACTCCAATATTCTTTTCTGGAGAATTCTTTGGACAGCGAAGCCTGTTGGATTATAGTCCAGACACCACTGAGCAACTATCACTTTCCTCTGTTGTATTTAGTGTTAAGTACTATGATTTAAATCAATGAGATGAATAATACAGTAAGAAATCCACTTCTTATACAGTTATATGAAAAAAACTGCAACTTATAGAATGTTCATGTTAAAAAAATGAGAGAAAATTAAACATTTTACTAATTTTTAAATGAATCTAGCAAATGGAGCTTGAGAATATGGTATGCTGGGGAAAAAAATAGAAAATTAGAAGACCAAAAGGATATTTGAAGAGCAGGAAAAGAGAAACGAAACAGAAAATTAGAAAGAATAAAAGCTAGGCCTAGTGTGGTCCTGCTATTTGAAATTAGTTTAGTATTGTTTTTTTTTTTAATCTGAAGAACTCTATTAAAATTGGGGAAATTCTGATAAAATTTTAAATAAAAGTTCTCTAAAAATTCATAGAGGATAAAAATTCAGTCTGTCATGCTAGCTTACTTTAACATGTTCATAATGCTATCAACAGTTTGTTTGCTAAGGGTGATACAGAGTAAGAAAGTACATTTTTATTTCTGAATGTTTATATAATGGTTTTGAGTAGTTATTTGAAGAGATGGATGATAGAGAAAATGGAAAATTATTTTGGAAGAAATGCAAGTTATAAAGTAAGGCCTAAATCTAAAATTAACTCCAAGTAGCGTTGTTTAGTCACTAAGTCCTGTCCAACTCTTTTGTGGCCCCATGGACTATAACTTTCAGGCTCCTCTGTCCACAGGACTTCCCAAGCAAGGATACTGAAGTGGGTTGCCATTTCCTTCTCCATGGGATCTTCCCAACCCAGGGATAAAACCTGCATCTCCTGAATCAGTAGGCAGATTCTTTACCATCTGAACTGCCAGGGAAGCCCAGACTCCAAGTATAGGTAATGAAAATTAAAGTTGACTTCTAATTTTGACATTGCCTGATAATAAACAATTTATGAAGATTACTCATAGGTAGGATTGAGTAAAGGAAGTTTAAACAGAAACAGGAGAAAAAATGTTAACATCTGTGTCATCTACGTGATCTAAAAAAATCAATCTATAAAATGATGATCCAAGCAGTAAGTTGGAGAAGGAAATGGCAACCCACTCCAGTTTTTTGCCTAGAGAATCCCGTGGACAGAGGAGCCTGGTGGGCTGCCATCCATGGGGTCGCACAGAGTCAGAAACTACTAAAGCGACGCAGCAGCAGCAGCAGCAGGCAGTAAGTAGGTACTGACTTTAACAAAAAGAAATCCCCAAATAGAATTCAAATTAATGTTGTTGTTTTCCATAATTTCATTTTTTGGGGTTCCAAAATCATTGCAGATGGTGACTTCAGCCATGAAATTAAAAGATGCTTACTCCTTGGAAGGAAAGTTATGACCAACCTAGATAGTATATTGAAAACCAGAGACATCATTTTGCCAACAAAGGTCCGTCTAGTCAAGGCTATGGTTTTTCCAGTGGTCATGTATGGATGTGAGAGTTGGACTGTGAAGAAACTGAGCACCAAAGAATTGATGCTTTTAAACTGTGATGTTGGAGAAGACTCTTGAGAGTCCCTTGGACTGCAAGGAGATCCAACCAGTCCATTCTAAAGGAGATCAACCCTGGGTGTTCTTTGGAAGGAATGATGCTAAAGCTGAAACTCCAATACTTTGGCCACCTCATGCGAAGAGTTGACTCATTGGAAAAGACTCTGATGCTGGGAGGGATTGGGGGCAGGAAGGGAAGGGGACGACAGAGGATGAGATGGCTGGATGCATCACCGACTCGATAGACACGAGTCTGAGTGAACTCCGGGAGATGGTGATGGACAGGGAGGCCTGGAGTACTGCGATTCATGGGGTCTCAAAGAGTCGGACACGACTGAGCAACTGAGCTGATCTGATCTGATCTGATCTTTCCATAAAATAAGCTAAACTACTATCCAATAATACCATTAAAGACTATCCAAGGAAAAGGAGAAATAAGAGGCAAAGACAATTCACATATGATGATTGAATTTGCAGAGATAAAAACAAACAAACAAAAAAACTGTTCAGATGTTTTAACAACTTAGAGAAGTTGAGAAGGGTAGTTTTAAAATGACAGCTTCATAAGAACTCTGTGTTGTGATCTTACTTTGTAAGACCCAAAGTTAAAAAAAAAAAAAAAAAAGAATATCTGGTTCTTGTTAGTGGGATTTTGTGTGTGTGTGTGTTTAGTTCTATAAGAGAATAAAAAATAAAAGCAGAAATGGACTCTGTGATCATGAGATTTGAAGCTTATAAAAGCTGGGGGGACTTTAGAAAAAGAAAATAAGTTGACAAAGTGATGTAACAATGTAAACACTTATTTTTAATGAGAGTGTAAATCATAACGAATAATGTATTTTTTATAAATCTGACAAATAACAAAAACATATATTCCACAAAATAGTATAACTTCTTTTATTACTGACTGATACAACTTTCTCTCTATATATATAATATGCCAAGTACACTGATAACCACTTTATATACAGAGACTTAGCACAGTCATTTTTGACAAAAAATACACACATAATTCAAATTTTCCTTTCTCATATAGATAACTTTTGCAAATATCCTTCAGCTTCATAACCTGCTAGTAGTGGTAAGACCACGTTAAATGTTAGAATTGTTGGCAAACTTGGGAAAACATCCATCAAGGCTTTTCTTTATGAGCTATATGATTCTGGCTAGCTTCTGACTCCACACATTTCAAGACTTGTTTTTCTCCATAATCCACATACATACATAGCCAGGACCATCAATAATACGAATAATCACTTATCAATTTTGGCCCCACCCTTCTATATTATAAAGGCAAATTTTAAGGAGGAAAAATCAGAATGGAAACTGAAAGCAGTATTAACTAATTGTGGAGTAGCACAAGGAATACAAAGAGTAAAAAGAACGTTTCAGAGCCATGTGAGGGTAAATGTGAAGTACAGTGTGAATTTGATCTATAGAACCATATACTGACATTCTATTTTCTTTCTGCAACTTTAGGGAACACAGATAACATAAAGGTGTATCTGTTAATCATTACATCTATATAAAAGTATGTCTGAAACTGTATATTCTAAACAAATAAAAAATAAATTAATATTCCAGGAATCTCCTGGTTGAGTAATTTACATTTACTATCTCAGTTCAGTTCAGTTCAGTTGCTCAGTCATGTCCAACTCTTTGCGACCCCATGGACTGCAACACGCCAGGCTTCCCTGTCCATCACCAACTCTCAGAGCTTACTCAAACTCATGACCATCGAGACAGTGATGCCATCCAGCCATCTAACACTTACTATCAATCCTAAATCAAATTCCCATGATTATACAGTGTAAGTGTACATTCAAGAGATTAGCTCTGATAGAGTGCCTGAAGAACTATGGACAGAGGTTTGTTAACACTGTATAGCAGGCGGTGAGCTAAACCATCCCCAAGAAGAAGAAATGCAAAAAAACAAAGTGGTTGTCTGAGGAGGCCTTTACAAATAGCTAAGAAAATAAGATAAGTGAAAGGCAAAAGTGAAAAGGAAAGATATATACATGTGAATGCAGATTTCCAAAGAAGAGCAGGGAGATAAGAAAGCCTTCCTCAGTGATCAATGCAAAGAAATAGATTAACACAACAGAATGTGATAAACTAAAGATCTCTTCAAGAAAATTAGAGATACCAAGGGAACATTTCCTGTAAAGACAGGCACAATAAAGGACAGAAATGGTACGGACCTAACAGAAGCAGAAGATATTAAGAAGAGGTGACAAGAATTCACAGAAGAACTATACAAAAAATGATATTAATTGACCCAGATAACCACAATGGTGTGATCACTCATGTAGAGCCAGACATCCTGGATGTAAAGTCAAGTGGGCCTTAGGAAGTATCACTATGAGCAAAGATAGTGGAGGTGATTAACTTTCACCTGAGCTACTTCAAATCCTAAAAGAAAATGCTGTGAAAGTGCTGCAGTCAATATGCCAGCAAATTTGGAAAACTCAGCAGTGGCCACAGGACTGGAAAAGGTCAGTTTTTATTCCAATCCCAAAGAAAGCCAATGCAAAACAATGTTCAAAATAACACACAATTGCACTCATCTCACATGCTGGCAAAATAATGCTCAAAATTCTCCAGTTCAGTTCGCTCAGTCGTGTCCAACTCTTTGCGACCCCATGAATCGCAGCACGCCAGGCCTCCCTGTCCATCACCATCTCCCGGAGTTCACTCAGACTCATGTCCATCGAGTCCGTGATGCCATCCAGCCATCTCATCCTTGGTCGTCCCCTTCTCCTCCTGCCCCCAATGCCTCCCAGCATCAGAGTCTTTTCCAATGAGTCAACTCTTTTCATGAGGTGGCCAAAGTACTGGAGTTTCAGCTTTAGCATCATTCCTTCCAAAGAAATCCCAGGGTTGATCTCCGTCAGAATGGACTGGCTGAATCTCCTTGCAGTCCAAGGGACTCTCAAGAGTCTTCTCCAACACCACAGTTCAAACGCATCAATTCTTTGGCGCTCAGCCTACTTCACAGTCCAACTCTAGGCTTCAACAATACACGAGTCGAGAACTTCCAGGTGTTCAAGCTGGATTTAGAAAAGGCAGAGGAACCAGAGATCAAATTGCCAACATCTGCTGGATCATCGAAAAGGCAAGAGAGTTCCAGAAAAACATCTACTTCTACTTTATTGACTACACTACAGCCTTTGACTGTGTAGATCACAACAAACTGTGGAAAATTCTTAAAGAAATGGGAATAGCAGATCACCTTACCTGCCTCCTGAGAAATCTGTATGCAGATCAAGAAGCAACAGTTAGAAAAGGACATAGAACAATGGACCGGTTCCAAATTGGGAATCAAGTACATCAAGGCTATACATTGTCATCTTGCTCATTTAACTTCTATGCAGAGTACATTATGAGAAACGCCCGGCTAGATGAAGCACAAACTGGAATCAAGACTGCCAGGAGAAACATTAATAAGCTCAATATGCTGATGACACTACCTTATGGCAGAAAGTGAAGAACAAGAGCCTCTTGATGAAAGTGAAAGAAGAGAGTGTAAAAGTTGGCTTATAACTCAACATTCAAAAAACTAAGATCATGGCATCTGGTCCCATCACTTCATGGCAAATAGATGGAGAAACAATGAAAACAGTGACAGATTTTATTTTCTTGGGCTACAAAAGCACTTCAGATGGTGACTGCAGCCATGGAATCAGAAGGCATTTGCTCCTTGGAAGAAAAGCTATGACCTACCTAGACAACATATTAAAAAGCAGAGACACTACTTTGCTGACAAAGGTACACCTAGCCAAAGCTATGATTTTTTCAGTAGTCATGTATGGATGTGAGAGTTGGACCATTAAGAAAGCTGAACACTGAAGAACTGATGCTTTTGAACTGTGGTGTCGGAGAAGACGCTTGAGAGTCTTTGGACAGCAAGGTGATCAAACCAGTGTATCCTAAAAGAAATCAGTCCTGAATATTGATTTGATAGAGTGATACTGAAGCTAAAGCTCCAATACTTTAGCTACATGATGTGACTTAGGTAAAAAACTGACTCATTGGAAAAGACCCTGATGCTGGGAAATATTGAATACATGGAGAAGGGGACAATAGAGGATGAGATGGTTGGACGACATCACTGACTCAATGGACACGAGTTTGAGCAAGTTCTGGGAGTTGGTAAAGGACAAGGAAACCTGGCATGCTGTAGCCAAGGGGTTGCCAAGAGTCAGACAAAGCTGAGTAGTGAACTGAACTGATCTATAGTGGATTGAACAGCATTCTTTCTAAATTCATGTGATATTAATTGGAATAAGGGGTTTGGCAGCTTTTAGTATGGTAAAGATAAGACCATAATGGATTGGGTTAGGTCCTAAATCCAGTGAGAGTACCCTTATCCAAAAGAAAAATGAAAACAAAGACATAAAGAAAAAACTGGTATGAAGACAGAGACAGATATTAGAGCGCCTCCATCTTGGTATCAAGTATTAGCGAGAACAACCAGCAACTATCAGAAACTAGAAGAGAAACACAGGGTAATATCTACCCTGGAGTTTCCAAAGGATCCAACACTGCTGACCTTTGATTTTAGATTTCAGGTCCAAAACCAAGAAAATAAGTTCCTGTTTTTTAAGCCACACATGCACACGCATGGATGCATGTTCAGTCTCGTCTGACTCTTTGCCACCCCGTGGACTACAGCCTCCAGGATCCTCTGTCCATGGGATTTTCCAGGCAAGAATATTAGAGCGGGTTGCCATTTCCTTCTCCAGGAGACCTTCCTGACCCAGGGATCGAAACTGCTCCCTGTATCTCCTGCACTGGCAGAAGATTCTTTACCATTGAGCCACCTAAGAAAGCCCCACTTTAAGCCACCCAGTTTGTGGTAATTTGTTATGGCAGCACTGGGAAACTAACATATTATCTCTACATAGGGACATCTCCAAAGTGACAGCATATTTGGAAACTGTTGTTTATATGCACGGCTAAAGATCCATGGAATAAAGTTAGGTTCCTCTCAGGACACAGCTAAAACATTTTTACCAACCACAGTCATGCCCTAAATTGTGTTCCCGCAGTTCCCCTAACTAAGAGTGTATTAAATGCTTAAGCAACTCAGTATCTAAAGGAAAATAACTAATGTACTATTTCTGGGAAAAGATAACAATTCAATGAAGCAAGTTCCCTTTCCATGAGCAATAATATAAAAACATTACAACAGAATGTTATGCTTGACTTGAAATTATTCTCTAATTTTCAAAAATTTTAATGGCATGTAACAAATAAGTTCCAAGGACCATATTAATTGACTCTTGATGAGAGAAACCAATAAAAATACTACTTGGCTACCAGAATCACCTCTCCATCTTTTTCCCCCCAATAATTAAAGTCTCTCATATTCTGTTTTTACTTCACATTTCAAGACTTTTAACAGTATCTTGACAGTCACTTTGGAGTTGTCATGGTAACTGTTAGACTTTTTTAACTGGCTAAAAAGTATCCCACTAAATGCTCAAGGTCCTAGAATGTAGTAGTCACAATGCCTGGCATAAAGCTAATATTTCTTAGTTATAAGGCAGCTGGTGATTCACTTGAGGTGTTTTTTTTTTTTTTTAACACTAGTAGTAACGTTGATATCTCCACAGAAAGGCACTGTTTTAGAATCCCTTTAACTGTAAGGATCCACAGAGAAATTCATTTGAGAATATTTGCATTCATATTAGATCAAAATTAAATCCAAATGCAATCTGTTTATATAGGGTTCTTTAGTTGTGCTGGTGGCTTTCTTCTCATCAAGGAAAAGCTCTAGTTGGTCATATTTAACTGCGCTGGTGGAAGGCCAAGAAAAAGCATTTCATTAACACATACTCAGTAATTACCAAAGGCACATAGACACATCTCATTTCTACCCTGCCATTATGCTCACTGGCCTGGAAAATGGGATTGGGCCAAGTGGAACTGTCCCAAGCGCATGCACTGTATATTTCTGGAAAGAGAATCACATAGAGTGCTCTATGGACAAGGAGTGGGTGTACCTTAGCAACTCTCCCATGGACAATTTTCAGAGGCCCTGGTCAAAATGACCAAAACTGGTTTACCACTAAGCATTTTCATCCTGCTTTAAATATCATAAGTATATTTACAGTGTTATTTCAACAAAAGAAAACTTTAAATTATCAAACCTTTAAACACTATAAAATAAAAATGTTATCTCATGTTACACTCTATATAGGCATCTGAAATGAAATAAAAGAGCTCAGAATATTAATAGAAACTTTTCACACTCAAACCTTAGCTGATTAAATAAAAATATATAGGCATTAGGAAACAGCTTCAGTAAATGACTATGTGAGTGAACAATAAGAAAGTGTCCACAGGCTCATTATAAACTCCTTGTCTCAAATAAACAAATTGTGGGTGGCTCCTAATGGCTAATGTTCCTTTCATCATGCTTCCACCTAGAGACGGAAGTAGAGCTGGCCTATTGTTGGCTGATTCCCAGAAGCTCAGTGCCTCCCCTGAGCACCAGCTACTGGGAGGGGCCCATTCAGGTTGACTCTAACACACTGCAGAAGAGGCACGAAGCTTAATGTATGCCACCACTTGTTCATTCTGTCAACACATAATTAGTGCTCAGGGCAATCCATTTAGGTCAGGAAAACAAAGATCAATAGAACTAGCCCCACTGCCCTTGAGAAGTTCACAATCTAGGGGTTAATACCTAGTATCGAATATACATATTTTCTATGGGGTCCAGTGCCAAGACACGTGCATATACGTGGCACTAGGCGAGCATGCTAGAGATTAACAAATGAAACAGGCAGTCATTCTTGCTGTCTGAAAGTCAAGGAAACAGTAATCAAGAAGATGAATTATTATATATATACAGATGTCTCATATATGTCTAATTCATATTTTTAATGTTCCTTTCTACAATAATGATATGCAAATTAGCAAGCACAAACCTGTTGTTAACATCCCTTTTAAGGAAATTCCACTAGAATAATGCTGTGATAGAACAGTGTAACACATTCACGTGTATTTTGGCAAGTATAGTTTTGAACTCATTATATTTCAAGGTACATTTATATAGTGACACATGGCTTTCCCTTGCTCTGCCATTAACCACCAGGATATAACAAGACATAAAGAGTGATTGTAATATGTTCATATTTAGGGAAGAAACTGGACTAGGGATTCAAACATTATCATCTCTTCAGCTAGCCTGGATAGTTATGCACTGGATTTCTCACTACCTGTATTAAACAAAAGAGCTATGATTTGAAAGCTCAATCCAATGTTCTGATATAATGAAAATGTCTTTGATGTTATTCCAAGCAGAGGATCTCATCACAAGAGTTAGCCAGTTGAATCATTTCACCTCATTCTGGCTTTGTATTTTTTTTAAAAATGACTATGATATATTTTGCTTTATCTTTTATTTCAACTTAGCAATCCATTTGTTAATTTTTCTCTTTAAAATCCTTTACATATCAATCATGAATACAGATCTAAGTAGTAGTCACTTTACTAGGAAGACTAGTACCAGATGATACATGAATAAATTAGTCAATAAAACTCTTAGGGGTTCTAAAGAAAGTAATCTGAGTAACTATCAGGATGTCAATTATCAAATTTTTCTAGTTTTAATTTAATAATTGTAAAATAGAGAATCCACATCTTAAGAATTACATTTCTGGGTCCTATTCAAAGCAGCTTATTTTCCAGGTAGAGTAAGAGAGAAAATAAGGTCTATTTCATTGACTTTAGGGTGTCTAATGTTTCTTTGGGGCTTCCCTAGTGTCTCAGTGGTAAAGAATCCATCTGCCAATGCATGAGATGCAGGTTTGATTCCTGCGTGGGGAAGATCCCCTCATGAAGGAAATAGCAACCTACTCCCAAGGACAGGGGAGTCTGATGGGCTACAGTCCAGGGCATTGTTCTTTAAAATGTAATTATATTATTCAGTTACTCTTTTCACTGCTGAAAGATAACACCATTCTCTGAGTCCCATTCAGCAAAAGAATTGCAATGAATAGATCCCCAAATTTATTAGTATAACTTAAAAGATAGGAAAGGGAAATTGGAAACTGAATTTGCAAAATATTCTCCATGGTGCAAGAAACCCTCCTCTGCTGAAACTGCAAACCAACGGACTGTATCTAATCCATCAATTACTTTGTCTTTATGAATCAGTTTAAAAGTAGGTGGTAAATGATGGAACACATTTTAAATACAAAGCCAGCAAAGAAACACATGGGGTTCTATTATGAATCAAAGTTTTCACTTCTCCATGTCCTATGTGTTACTGTAACCACTGAAGAGGCTTATAGTATATAGGACACAGAGAGCCACTCTGCTAATCCGTCCCCACAGACCTGATGGTGCACTCTGCTACAAAATCACTTTTCATTTTGAACTTCAACACCCTTTAATAGAATGTCAGTGCTTCAAAAATAATCATATCATAGCTAAAGTGACTTAGAAGCTCCATTTCCACTGCACGCACCACCCTGCATTCTGTCTCTCCTCCACCCCCCCTTCTTTGCTCTTAACTTTTTGCCTAGAAATCAAATTCTTTTCATTCTTTTCTGAAAATTAATACAAGGAGGAGGAATATTGTTATATGAGACATTAAAAAATATTTCTTTCTCAATTACCTTTTCTTTAAGAATAAGATATAATCATCCAAAGGGAATGACTTTTTCATCACAGATTTCTGTCCTGAGGCAGAAGAGCTTTCCCTTTTCTATAAGGAAAGTCTTCATCGAAAATCAAACAAAAACTGTTACAAAAGAGAACTCTGGCGGCAGTTTCAGGGTAACTTGCTGGCTCTTTCTTGGGCCTGTCTTACTTGGTTCTAAAGAGACTTTTGACTTCTTTAAAGTGAGATGTTAAGGAAGTAACCTACTGAAACTACTAATGTTTGACTACTGCTGCTGAGAAAAATGTTTCCAAACAGAACTGCATGGCCTCCCTCACCAGGAGATCACCCTACAGATGAATGAAGTGCTGAAATGAAAAAGCCTCCGATTTCAACTGAAGAGTAAAATCGGTGACAGTATTATCATGAGTATAATATTCTCAGAATATTTCTTTGAGCTAATAAAATATTTAAAAATAAACAGGATACCTGACACTTAAGCTTGAAAATAAAACCACACTTTAAAACCAAAGTAGACCTATGTAGAAATTATACTTTGTTTTTTTTTTTTTTTAAAGGGCTTCCCAGGTGGCACTAGTAGTAAAGAATTTGCCTGCCAATGGGCTTCCCTGATGAATCTGATGGTAAAGAATCTGCCTGCAGTGTGGGTGACCTGGTTTCGATATCTGGGTTGGGAAGATCCCCTGGAGAAGGGCATGGCAACCCACTCCAGTATTCTTGTCTAGAAAAATTCTACAGGCAGAGGAGCCTGATGGGCCACAAAGAGTCGGACATGACTGAGCAACTAAACACACACAAAAACAAACCAAAAAAGGCATTATGTTCAGTTTTGTTCACATAGCATCAGATATTACTTCTATAATGTTTTTAATTTTAATGTATTTCTATCAAACTTAATAAAAAGAACTAATATATTTATGTACCTAGTATACGTATGTAAAGTTTGGGGGCTTTGAAATCTAGATTTAGTATATAAACAAATGACTGAATATTCAATGTAGATGATTAAATGCTAGTCAGAGCTATGCTAAATTACAGCTATGCACACACAGAGTACACAAATGACAAAATATTACACACAACCAAATTCAGTTGCCTCTTGCTCAACAAGCTTTAATCAAATGGAAAAAGCTAAACTGAAGAGCTGCTTTGTGAACATGCATTTCAATAAGCCATAATGTTTGTGAAATGAGAACATGGGAAAAGAGGATATCAATAAAAAGAAAACAATTCCCCATGAAAATTACCCATTTACCATATTTCAAGTACAAATTCAGGGAATATTGCTGCATACTGATACATGATAATAGAGCCAAGCTCATATGTTAACAACAACAAAAAAAAATCCCAGTAACTCATATTTGAGTAGGTCTAGGCTGCCAGTTTTTCTTAGTTTATTTCAATGTATGCATGTCAGGCAACTACTTTAGTAAAGAAACTCATGATTTAAAGATGCTTCATTGAGACACTTCAACAAAATGTACCACTCTTTCCCCAAAATACCAAAAAAGTCTCATTTCTATTACTGGCACCATTATATCTGGCACAGGGGAATAATTATAAAGCCTAATAGCAATTTAATTGTCATCTTAGAAAACTGTTACTATCTCAGGAATGTATTTTGGGATAATCATGTCAATACAGAATAATTATTATTTACAATTGTTTGAATGTCAACAGGGTGTCATGTCCAACATAAATTTTTCCAACACAGAAGGCTTAAACATCACCACCATATCAACTGTTCAATGCAATTTCTAGTTAGCAAGATCTAGAAAATAATAACCAAAAATGTTACCTCACAAAAACTAGTTAGGTGCTGGGAAGAAAAGCTTAACTAAGGCTCTCATCTAGCCAAGGAATTTAACTGTAACTCTTGGTATAAGACTCCAAAATTTTCAAGAAAATAAATTGTTTTTATTATACTTTAAACTTATATCCTCTGATTTAATAAGGCATATTTGACATATTTTCCAAACATTGGCATACAATTTAAGACCACAAAAATCAAGATCTCCTTGGGAACAAAGTAGTGACAAACTCTTTGTAGCTCCTTGTAGTTCTTTATAGCCAGAACAATCAAACAAGAAAAAGAAAGAAAAGGAATCCAAACTGAAAGGAAGGAGTAAATTTGTTACTGTTTGCAGATGACATGATATTAGAGAAAATCCTAAAGATCACACACAAACACACACACACACACTCTTGATAGAACTAATAAACAAAATCAGAAAGAATTAAGAAAACCATTTTATGATGACATCAAAAATAATTAAAATACCTAGAAATGAATTTAACCAAGGAGGTGAAATACCTGTACTCTGAAAATTACAGCACATTGATGAAAGAAATGTTAAGGAGATACAAATAAATATAAAGATATTTCATGTTCATGAACTGGAATAAGTAATATTTTTAAATGTCCATACTACCTGAAGTGATCTACAGAGTCAATATAATCCCTATCAAAATTGCCATGAAATTTTTTACAGAAATATAATAAACTTTTAAAACTATTTATAGAATCACCAGAGGTCAATCTTCAGAAAGACCAAAGTGGGAGGCATCACATGTCCTGATTCTGAACTATATTACAAAGCTATAGTAGTCAAAACAGTATGGTATTGGCATTAAAAAAGACAAATAGGTCAATGGAACATAATAGAGACCAGATACAAACTCACACATATATAGTCAATTAATTTATCACAAAAGAATCAAGGACAGATGACAATGTCTTCAACAGGTTGAGAAAGCTGCACAGCCACATGAAAAAGAATGAAACTGGACCCCTACCTTATACCATGTACAAAAATTAGCTCAAAATGAATTAAAGACTTTAATGTAAGACATGAAACTATAAAACTCCTAGAAAAAAAATAGGCCATAAGCTCCTTGATATAAGTCTTAGCAATGATATTTTGGGGGATTTGATACAAAAAGCAAAGGCAACAAAAGCAAAAATTAATAAGCTGGGCTACTTCAAGCTATAACTTTTCTGCACAATGAAGTAAATCATCGATAAAATGAAAAGGCAGTCTATTTACTGGGGGAAAAAAAAATTATTTGAACCCGAGACCTATAAAGTCAGACTTGAATTCGCAAATGGGGACCAGAAAACAGGGTATTAATAAACTCCCCAGGTGATTCTGATGCTCACTGAAGTTTTAGGGGTACTGCTTTAGCCCATAAACTAATCATTTCTTAAAAAAATTGCAAATCATATATGCAGTAAGGGGTTATATCCAAAATATATAAGGAATTCCCACAACTCAACAGTAAAAACAATTTAAATCCAAAATGGGCAGAGGATCTGAATACACATTTTCTAAAGAAGACGCATGGATGACCAACAGAAACATGAAAAGATGCTCAAAATCACTAATTATCAGGAAAATGCAAATCAAAACCACAATGAGATATCATCTCAGACTTGTCAGAATGGCTATTATCAAAAAGTCAAGAAATAACAAGTGTTGGTAGGGATGTGGAGAAAAAGGAACCTTTGTGAATTATTGGTTAAAATGTAAATCAGAGAAGTGACTATGGAAAACAAGTTTAAAAAATCCAGAAAAACATATAAAAATAAAAATAGAACTACCTCATGAGCTAGCAGTTCCACTGTTGAGTAACTAGCCAGAGAAAATGTTCACTGAAGTATTATTTTTAATAGCCAAGATACTGAAATAGCCTAAGCGTCCAGGGACAAATGAACAGATAAAGAAGATGTGGTGTATATGCATAATGGAATAGTTTTCAACCATAAAACAGAATGAAATCTTGCCATTTTTTGTAACATGGGTGTATCTTAAGGGAATTATGCTAAGTAAAATAAGACAGAGGAAAACAAATACTATATCATCTCATTTATAAGTAGGCTCTAACCAAAACCAAACCTAACAAAACAAACAGTTCATAGACACAGAGAACAGATTGGAGGATACAAGAAGCAGGAGGTTGGGGGTGAGCAAAATGGGCAAAGTGAATCAAAAGTCAGAAACTTTCAGTTATAAAACAAATAAATCTAAGTGATGTAACATACTGCATGATAACCACAGTTAATGATGCTGTGTTAAATATTTGAACCTTTCTAAGATATGCAGATGACACCACCCTTATGGCAGAAAGTGAAAGGAGCTAAAAAGCCTCTTGATGAAAGTGAAAGTGGAGAGTGAAAAAATTGGCTTAAAGCTCAACATTCAGAAAACGAAGATCATGGCATCTGGTCCCATCACTTCATGGAAAATAGATGGGAAAACAGTGGAAACAGTGTCAGACTTTATTTGGGGGAGCTCCAAAATCTCTGCAGATGGTGACTGCAACCATGAAATTAAAAGACGCTTCCTCTTTGGAAGAAAAGTTATTACCAACCTAGACAGCATATTCAAAAGCAGAGACATTACTTTGCCAACAAAGGTCCGTCTAGTCAAGGCTACGGTTTTGCCAGTGGTGATGTATGGATGTGAGAGTTGGACTGTGAAGAAAGCTGAGTGCCAAAGAATTGATGCTTTTGAATTGTCATGTTGGAGAAGACTCTTGAGAGTCCCTTGGACTGCAAGAAGATCCAACCAGTCCATTCTGAAGGAGATCAACCCTGGGATTTCTTTGGAGGGAATGATGCTGAAGCTGAAACTCCAGTACTTTGATGACCTTATGTGAAGAGTTGACTCATTAGAAAAGACTCTGATGCTGGGAGGGATTGGGGGCAGGAGGAAAAGGGGACAACAGAGGATGAGATGGCTGGATGGCATCACTGACTCAATGGACATGTTCTGGGTGAACTCCGGAGTTGGTGATGGACAGGGAGGCCTGGTGTGCTGCGATCCATGGGGTTGCAAAGAGTCGGACACGACTGAGTGACTGAACTGAACTGAAGAGAATAAATCTTAAAAGTTGCAATCACAAGAAAAAAAATCTGTAACTGTGTATAGTGACAGATGTTAACCAGACTTATGGTGGCTATCTTTTTGCAATTTTAGGTGCAATATGTGTTCACCTAAAACTAATAATGTTATATATCAATTATATGTCAATAAATTAATTTTTAAAAGTAAATGACAATTTAAAAAAATCTTTATTTAGAAAAACATGTGGTAGGTAGGCTTAATCCTTGGGCCATAGCATGCCAATCCCTATTCTATTTCAATAGCTAGAAGTATTATTGAATAGAAAAAAATTTTCTATAAAGCCCTAGAAATTATTCAAATTGTCACATTTTGACCCCTTTTTATTGAAATATCATATTAGAATGAAACAATAGCAGTCAACTGAAAGAATTCTAGAAAGCCTATTTTTTGTCTTAATCTTTCATTCAAAGAAGAAATCAGTTCAGTTTATCTAACTTATATTGACCTTTCTGTTTTTTGAAGGTCTTATTCAAAAGTTGAAACATGCATTCAAAGAGCCGTTAGCACTTTTGTTTTTGTAATAATAAAATTATTTAAAGTGTGGGCAAAAAAAAAATGTGTTTGAAAAATCATTTCTGTTCCACAAGGTACATGATTAATATTGGAAAGTCAACACAAATGAAGTACTCAAAGGAGACAGAACAAATGCCCAGAAAACTATAGAGATCTGTCACCTTTTCACCACATGAATTTCTGCAGCTCAGAGAAGATTATTGCCCTTTTAATATGATTATAGTCAGCCATACAGTTGGAAATTTCACCTACTCCTTACTCTTCTTAATGTCAATTACTTACATCTCCAGAAAACAATGTCAGGCAGAAATCAGAAGTTGAGACAGGAGAATAAAACAATGAGCACGCTTTGTGATAGTTATGCTCAATTCACACCCTCAAGACATAGAAAATTGTGATGCATGTCTAGCCATACGTATTCACATTTATTCATAAGTTGGAAAAGCTGCTGATTTGCAGGATCCACCTCCGTTAAGAGCACATGGATTTGCTATAAACTGATACCAGTGCTCTGGAAACAACTGAGCAAATTAGGAAATATCAGCCAATATCAGAAAATTTGGAAAACTCAGCAGTGATCACAGGACTGGGAAAGGTCAGTTTTCATTCTAGTCCCAAAGAAAGGCAATGTCAAAGAAAGTTTAAACTACCACAGAATTGCACTCATCTCACATGCTAGCAAAGTAATGCTCAAAATTCTCCAAGCTAGGTTTCAAAAGTACGTGACCTGAGAACTTCCAGATGTTCCAGCTGGATTTAGAAAATGCAGAAGAACCAGAGATCAAATTGCCAATATCCACTGGATCACAGAAAAAGCAAGAGAATTCCAAGGGGAAAAAATCTGCTTCTGCTTCATTGACTACGCTAAAGCCTTTGACACTGTGGATCACAGCAAACTGTGGAAAATTCTTAAAAGGACAGGAATACCAAACCACCTTACCTGTCTCCTGAGAAACCTGTATGCAGGTGAAGAAGCGATAGTTAGAACCAGATATAGAACAAGGGACTGGTTCAAAATTAGGAAAGGAGTACATCAAGGCTGTATATTGTCACCCTGCTTATTTAACTTCTATGCAGAGTACATCATGATAAATACTGGGCTGGATGAAGCACAAACTGGAATCAAGACTGCTAGGAGAAATAGCAATAACACGACCCTTATGGCAGAAAGCGAACAGAAGCTAAATAATGTCTTGGTGAAGGTGAAAGAGGAGAGTGAAAAAGTTGGCTTATAACTCAACACTCAAAAAAAGAAGATCATGGCATATGGTCCCATCTCTTCATGGCAAATAGATGGGAAACAATGGAAACATTGATAGATTTTATTTTCTTGGGCTGCAAAATCACTGCAGACAGTGACTGAAGCCATAAAATTAAGAGATGCTTGCTCCTTGGATGAAAAGCTATGACCAGCATAGACAGCATATTAAAAAGCAGAGACATTACTTTGCCAGTAAAGGTCCATATAATCAAAGCTATGATTTTTCCATAGTTATGTATGGATATGAGAGCTGGATCATAAAGAAAGCTGAGCACCTAAGAATTGATGCTTTTGAACTGTGGTGTTGAAGAAGACTCTTGAGAGTCCCCTGGACTGCAAGGAGATCAAACAAGTCAATCCTAAAGGAAATCAGTCCTGAATATTCATTGGAAGGACAGATGCTGAAGCTGAAGCTCCAATACTTTGGCCACCTGATCATCGGAAAAGACTGTGATGCTGGGAAAGATTGAAGGCAGGAGGAGAAGGGAATGACAGAGGATGAGATGGTTGGATGGTATCACAGACTCAATGGACAAGAGTTTGAGCAAGCTCTAAGAGCTGGTGATGCACAGGGAAACCTGGCATGCTGCAGTCCATGGGGTGGCAAATAATGGGACATGATTGACCAACTGAACAGTACTGAACTGGATATGCTTAGGGTACAAAAACCCTTTGGAATGTGAAAAGCAGAGCTTCACACAGATTTTATCCTATTCAACCTCAGTTATCCTTGATTTATCCACCTGTTCATAAAAGAAGTCTGAGATGATGGTAAAGAAGAAAACAGTAGTGACCCATTTCTAAAAGTGTACCATTTATAAAACTTGGCTTGACATTCAGGAAATATTTCCATGATTTTCCTCAATCAACCATTCTGGCACATATCTTCTATCACCATGCTGCTATAACCCATTATTCAAAAAGCATGACGTATATATGTGACAGTTCTTGAATGTGTGAAATACTTATATGCCTTTAAACATTAATCCTGATATTCCTTTATTTAGAAATATTACATATGTTAAATAACACCTATCAATGGACATCCATCTCATAGGTTTCCTTTCCCAAGAAGCTTTGTCTCATCACCTCAATGAGAGGTATTCTGTTCTTTCTCAGAACTTCAGGCTATATCTCATCTATTCTGCTGTCATATTCATCAAGACTCTGCTTTTATTATAGTTAATTGAAAAGTACACTGTTTTGTAATGAAATCATAAATGCCTTAGGGCTTCCCAGGTGGAGGTAGTGGTAAAGAACCTGCCTGCCAATGCAGGAGATATAAGAGACTTGGTTCAATCCCTGGGTCGGGAAAGTCCCCTGGAGGAGGGCATGGCAACCTACTCCAGTATTCTTGCTTGAAAAATTCCACGGACAGAGGGGCTACAGTCTATGGGGTCACAAAGAGTCAAACACAACTGAGCACACACACAAGAGTATAAGTGCCTTAAGCAAAGGGTCTTTCTTTTTTCTTTACATTTCTGCTTCACACTACACATTACGTAATATCCAGTAAGAGACACTCAGTAAGATGCAGGCATGAAGTGGATGGATTTGATAAGATTTCTCATTCAAATCTTTGATAAGATTTCTCATAACATGTGGTTTGGCCACATGTTAAGTTTCTCCAGACAATGGATTGGCTTATTATTAGTTTTTTATTTTATTTCTTTAATAGACTATAAGGCTTATTTAAATCACCCAAAAAGGATCTAAAATAATGACACATGGGCTTCCCCATGAGGAATATATCTCCTCATTCAAATATATTCTTTTAGAAAGCAAAGGAAATGAGGGAAAATGAAAAGAGTAAGAAATAGAACTAAGCGAGGTGGTATGCATTAATGAGACATGCAATCTGTTGTTGCTGCTTAGTCTCTAAAGTCATGTCCGACTCATCGCGACCCCATGGACTGTAACCTGTCAGGCTCCTCTGTCCATGATATTTCCCAGGCAAGAATACTGAAGTGGGTTGCCATTTTCTACTCCAAGGGAAGGGAGCAGGAATCAAACCTGCAACCCAGGGATAAAACCCACATCTCTTGTCTCCTGAATTGGCAGATGGATTCTTTACTTTTGAACCACCTGGGAAGCTAGACATACACAATAAGAGACCCTGAAGCTTTTTTTGTTTGTTTGTTTAAGTGATATGAATACAATAGCATCTCTACCTTTTCTGGGAAACTTTTCAAATACAAGTGAGAAGGGGTATCCAAGAAAGGATTCTTCAAGAAAGATTGTATTTGAGAAAGCTGATGATGGTAAAGTTGTATAGATAATCAAATTTAAATTTACTGAATAATTTTCATTTCTAGTAATACATAGAGCAAAATTTGTTGAGGCTATAAATCTATGCTATAATTTTGTTAATTTAATTGAACTGCAATAGAATATAAAAATAAATATATCAATTGGTATGATAGGCTAAAAGTATATTACTTTTCTGCAAATAAACACTCACACACACACATAATATCTGTGTATATACACACCCCCACATAAAAACATACACAAATTTTGCCAAAATGTTAATGCATTTAATTCTGACATATAGCTAACATATTTGGATCATAATAAATTGCTGATATGTCAGCTTGTGGTAATTACCAAGAATAATACTGGTAATTTAAGTTGCAATATTTGATTCCATAATCTATAACATGAGATCAAATGCTTTTTATGTTGGGTAGAAATGATTCTAAGTTTTTACAGCTATATATTAAAATGTTTCACTACTCTACATGAAGCTAAGAAAAAAATCCATTGTACTTAGAATTCATGATTTTTTAAGTAATATTAAATAAGAGTATTAGTAAACTAATGCTCAAAATTCTCCAAGCCAGGCTTCAGCAATACGTGAACTGTGAACTTCCTGATGTTCAAGCTGGTTTTAGAAAAGGCAGAGGAACCAGAGATCAAATTGCCAACATCTGCTAGATCATCGAAAAAGCAAGAGAGTTCCAGAAAAACATCTATTTCTTCTCTATTGACTATGCCAAAGCCTTTGACTGGGTAGATCACAAGAAACTGTGGAAAATCCTAAAGGAGATGGGAATACCAGACCACCTGACCTACCTCCTGAGAAATCTGTATGCAGGTCAGGAAGCAACAGTTAGAACTGGACATGGAACAACAGACTGGTTCCAAACAGGAAAAGGAGTACGTCAAGGCTGTATATTGTCACCCTGCTTATTTAACTTATATGCAGAGTACATCATGAGAAACTCTGGGCTGGAAGAAGCACAAGCTGGAATCAAGATTGCCAGGAGAAATATCCATAACCTCAGATATGCAGATGACACCACCCTTATGGCAGAAAGTGAAGAAGAACTAAAGAGTCACTGGATAAAAGTGAAAGAGGAGACTGCAAAAGTTGGCTTAGAGCTCAACATTCAGAAAACGAAGATCATGGCATCCGGTCCCATCACTTTATGGGAAATAGATGGGGAAACAGTGGAAACAGTGTCAGACTTTATTTTGGGGGGCTCCAAAATCACTGCAGATGGTGACTGCAGCCATGAAATTAAAAGACGCTTGCTCCTTGGAAGGATAGTTATGATCAACCTAGACAGCATAGTAAACAGCAGAGACATTAGTCAGCAAAGGTCCATCTAGTCAAGGCTATGGTTTTTCCAGTAGTCACACATGGATATAAGAATTGGACTATAAAGAAAGCTGAGCACAGAAAAATTGATGCTTTTGAACTGTTGTGTTTGAAGAAGACTCTTGAGAGTCCCTTGGACTGCAAGGAGATCCAACCAGTCCATCCTAAAGGAGATCAGTCCAGTGTGTTCACTGGAAAGACTGATGTTGAAGCTGAAACTCCAATACTTTGGCCATCTCATACAAAGAGCTGACTCATTGGAAAAGACCCTGATACTGGGAAAGATTGAGGGCAGGAGGAGAAGGGGATGACAGAGGATGAGATGGTTGGATGGCATCACCAATTCAATGGACATGGGTTTGGATGGACTTCGAGAGTTGGTGATGGACAGGGAGGCCTGGGTGCTGAGGTTCTTGGGGTCCTAAAGAGTTGGACATGACTGAGTGACTGACTTATAACTCAGCTGTCAGATATAGTCTTTTATTTTTGACTGGACCATTTTTAAAGTTGTTACTGAATTAGTTACAATACTGATTCTGCTTTATGTTTTGGGTTTTTTGGCCATGAGGTATGTGGGATCTCAGCTTCCTGACCAGGGATCGAACATGCACCCCTTCCATTGGAAGGCGAAGTCTTACTTGTTTGACTACCAGGGAAGGCCCCAAATATACTCTTCTAAAATTATTAAATAAAGGCCCAATCATAAAAGTTATACCTTTGACTTGACAAGTTAAGAATAAAATATTTTTATAAATGTGCATGTTGTTCACTTATATATGTACATATGTTCACTGAATAGTGAGGATCATTATTACAACTTTAAAGATGTAGATTTCCTGGCCATCTCAGTATTCTTTCACAGTATCCACTCACCATTTCTAGAAAGATAAAGGAAAAAAATGATTTTGCCAATACAGACACATTGTCCAATGGCCAACATTAGTTTTTCACTTAGTTGCAAGGCTGTCATTTGAAATATTAAAATTCTATATTTATTTTGTAGTTGTGCTCATAATCCCACCTTATCTTTTACAGTTAGGTCACATTCTTTCATAAAATAACTAGGAAATCTGTAACAATACCTATTTAATGCATTGATTTTTTTTTAAATTCTGACTAATGAATAACATTCAAAAGTAAACACATAGAAGTACATTGTGAAATAGTGGTTTTAAGAAGAGTCCATATAGTAACGCCAACACCCTATAGTACTTAACTGAGTCAACCATGGATCCATACACTTTTATATTCTTCCTGTGTCCTTAAAGTAACTCTAGCAGGTCAGTATTACTCATACTTTGAAGATGAGAAAAAAAAGTACAAAAAAGTTAACTAACTTGTCAGAGGTCACATAACAACTAAGTGGTAGAGGTAGAATTTAAACGTAAGAAATGTGGTTCCAGGGTTCATATATTAATAACTAATCAAAGCATTATTCTCTCAAATCATTTCATCACAGACAAAATATTGTCTTTATCCCACAGGCCATGAGTTTGACTGTGTTTTATTTACATGTGTCTCCACAGTTGAGCAGAGGCCCTGGTACACAGCAGTCATTCAAAAAAGATTTTGACTTAAATTAAGAAATTAAGGGAAGATGCCACTTTAGATATCTATTCCCTCATGAGAAAGCATATTCATATCTAGGGAGCAGAATCAAAGCAAATCTTCACAAATTTGAGAACCCAGGGAAGTGATCTGTTTTGTTCCCAAATTCAACAAGATACTAAGCTGGCATGCCTTTTGGAGAGGAGATGAGGAATTCAAGCAAAAGTAGATGAGGTAATTAAATACCAACGTAGGACATATGGCTCAGAGATAGCCTGCCCTTGGAAACTAGTCATTCGCAAAGGGAAAGGCGGCTAGGAAGAAAGGTTTCTGAGAATGTGACTGTGGGTCATGGCCAACAGTATACCTGAAGGGTCTTTGTTCTTAAAAGTTAAAAAAAACTCATAATTATCCATACCTGAGATCACGCAGAGCCAGAATGTCCCCAGTGATTGGTTAAGTAGCCTGTTGGTCAGAGGAACATCACCATGAAACATAGAGGATTTTTTTTTTTCTTTGATTACAATTTCAACCTTTTTTCTTTTTCAGCCACTTTACCCCTAATTTCTGTTTTCATTATTTGTTTAATTTAATTTCTTAGAAAAGCTATGTCATAAGCCATCTGATGACTTTGTAAATGCAAAGAGCCAATGTTGTGTAACAGACAATCTAATGACATGGTGTTTAGTGTTCCCTAAAGCAGGAGACAGATGAAGAGAAACGGTGAACCGGCAACCTTAGCATAATTAAGACAAGCCTGAGTGCTTGCCATGGTGCCATTACATTAATCTCACATCACTGGCACCTGGCTAAAATTTATGAGATATGTAAAAGGGGCCTTTCCAACTGACCTTGATAAGGCAGAGTTATTTATCACGTGAGAGAATAGTCAGCAAGCTAGGGAGAATGAGGTATATTAGAAATAAGTTGGCAGAGAGATTTAAGAGCAGTGAGCTGCAAGACACTTTGACAGAAAAGATCAAGAGAAGTATTTCCAGTACTATGAACTTTAAGCATCCTTGATAAGAAAAGCCTAAAACCATACATCATGTTAATAAGCAATATATATGAGAAGAGGTAAGAGTAAACCCCAAGTTTTAAACTCATGCCAGTTCATTCACTTAATTTTAAGTATTTCTTTACCGAACTCATGAGACTTTGTGACCACAATGGATTCCAAATGAGTTCACACCCAAATAAATAAGCAAAATATACTGATTGTGAGTTCTTTTATCGATTATTGTATTTCCACGGCCTACTATAAAGCCTGAAATATTTGGATCCCAACAAACCACCAGATCTTTCTATAGCTGGCAACTACCTGTTCTTCAAGTCTCAGTTTACATATCACCTCTACAGAAAGGTCTTTCCAGATCACCCCATCAAAAACCTACCACTATATGGAAATAACTTTGGTATCACCTATATATTTATTACTTTCTTTTCCTCTTTGGACTCAAGGTCCCCTCTCTTTGCTATTTACATTTGTGCCAATATAGATCCAAAATCTAGAAAAGGACATACGATCCAACATCTAGAAAAGGTCTTTGCAACCCCATGGACTATAGAGTCCATGGAATTCTCCAGGCCAGAACTGTGGAGTATTCCCCAGTATATTCTCCAGCCTTTCCTTTCTCCAGGGCATCTTCCCAATCCAGGGATCAAACCAAGGCCTCCCGCACTGTGGGCAGATTCTTTGCCAGCTGAGCCACAAGGTAAGCCCGAGAATAGTGGAGTGGGTAGCCTATCCCTGCTCCAGCAGATGCTCCCAACCCAGGAACCGAACCCGGGTCTCCTGCATTGCAGGTGGATTCTTTACCAACTGAGCTATGGAAGCCCAGAAAAGGACACAGTTAGTACTTCATAAATATATGTCAAATGAATGAAATGGTTTTTTTATTAAATAAATAGTAGAATTTTAAAATGGAAAAATAATGATTATTCTTTAAAATGTGTTTTGGTAGGTATATACTTTTATTTTAAATCATTGTGTTATCAGTAGTAACACATTGACGATACCTGATAATGGCTACACTTCACTAAAAACTTCATTGTGATAAATGTTATTATCAAATTAATCTACTCTGATTTATTTTTAAAAATCTCAGATCTTTTCAACAGTGGACACTACTGTTGCCAAAATATGACAAGCCTTCTTAAGCCACAACCAGGTATATACTTCAAATATTTCAACAAGAAATATGGAAGGACACAAAGTGCTTTTGTTGCTGTTGGAATTTTGTTTATTCTGTGTCCATATAAAATGTATCACATAAAATCATGGTAGCTGTAATCTGTAGAAACTGCCATAATGTATGTGACATTTTATTTCTGTTCATGGGCCAATTAGTCAGCACAAGGGTCCCTCATTTTGTGTAATGGGCAATTTGAAGATTTCTTTTTAGCTGTGTCAAATATAACTGTACTCTAATAAAACAGAGATGGATGGATAAAATTCTGTATTTATACAATGAAAGCCTTATGGTCTTTTCTTTTCTTTTCTTTTTTTTTTGTCATTCATCAATATGGTTTATTTATTTATTTATTTTTTATTTTTTATTTTTTTATATAATTTATTTTTTTTACTTTACAATTCTGTATTGGTTTTGGCATACACTGACATGGGTACAACAGCACAGCTTTAGTGTTTCACATAAGAAAACTACACTGGGTCAAGCAGATCTGATTGATTTGGGGCAACTCCAGTACCAATATGGCTTTCTTTGCACACTTAAATTCTGCTTCTCTGTCATTTCTTATTTGATAATTCTTCTATGCAAAAGCACAGACTAGCTAAAATCAGCAAATCACACAAAACAACCTTCCTAGATTTTTACTATACCTTAAAACTGCAGTTTTAAAAGTTAGCTGCATTTGGCAGCTGTTATTTTATGATGAAAGTTAGAAAAGTAATCTTTAAAAAAATCCCCAGATTATTTAAGCAAATATAACAATACTTGCAAGAAAACTTGACTTGCCTCAGCTCCTAGTATAGTCACTTTAAAAATCCAATTAACATGCATACACATACAAAAAATTAATCACTTAAAGTGTTTGTTTGAACTCTGGAGCTCCATTCTGGATCTATGTCAGTGGTACAGGCTATAATGATACTTCAAGGATCATAAAAGGTTTGGACTATTTTCTTTGCATGTACATATGCAGATTATTAAATTTTCACTTGTAAGAAATTATTTCAAAATTCATTATATCCGAGTCATTAAACATTGTCCATTTAATGTGAATTTGTGCATTTTAATGCAAAATATCAATTATTAAATAACTATAAAGAATAATAAGTTGTGAGAGTGGAAGAGAGTAAGTGAATTACCTACTGAATGTCTCCATTTGAAATAAATTTCTTTTGTTCTCTAGGATTTTTGCAGACAATAATATAATGATTATCTATAAAATATCATATTTAACGTTTGTTGCTAAACTTATCCAAGTATGTCTAGTCTTTATTTAAATCTACTTCTTAGCATTACTAAAATTCCATAAGGAAAATATTTAAACATCTTGCAAATCGTAGAATGTTGCAGAGTTCTATTTGCAATGGGAATGTTGAAAGAGGGTGAAAGGGATGATATGGTCTATATTTCATAATTTTGTAATTTAATGATCTTATTTTATTAAAGAAAATCAGCTGCATACTTATTATCATCAAAGCAATAAGTGTTCATAATGATTCAAAGGCTAATTCATAGACCATCATATCTTATTTCTGTTCCTTCTAATCCTATCAATTTTTCTTTCTGTCTTCATATTAATTTAATGAGATAACTTTTGCTTTTCTAATTAGTCAAAGGACCAGTGGGATCATCCTCCTTCAAAAATATGCCAATATCAGAGACTTACTTTTCTTTCAAAAGTTGGTGAAACTTAATCATTTTCATTGTTTGTGTTGGAATACATACTTTTCCCTTTAAAATTAAATTGGAATCTCAAGAATGCACAGGTCATTAGTTTCTAGAGAGGGTACTTAAATTAAGGACAGTACTTTAATCTAGGAAAGTTCTCACATAAATAGGCGAAAAATGCTTAATTGTAAAATATAAATGTGATTATATGCTAAAGTTTTAGAAGACAATTATTTCCCCTAACAGAACTGTGAACCCTTTTTTTTTAATTGTCTGCCTCCCCTATCACTGCACTTAAATATGTACCATGAGAATCCACAATTTTGTCAATTTTGTTCATTTCTACAGCTTCCCAGAAAAGTGCCTGGCACATAACAACAGACATTGACCCTACATTCATTATTGAATGAATGGATGTATAAATGATAAGAAGCCAAAATCTGCACTTTCTTGACTAAACCATATCCGTGATACATCATCTATAATTTGCAATTTTTCTTTAAAGTGGAAAAAGTGAGTGTTAGTCACTCTGCTGTGTCCAACTCTTTGCGACTCCAAGGACTGTACCCTGCAAGGATTCTCTGTCTATGGAATTTCCAGGTAAGAATCCTGGAGTGGGGAGCCATTCCCTTCTCCAGGGTAGCCTCCCAGTCCAGATCGAACCTGGGTTCCCACATTGCACAGAGATTCTTTACTGTCTGAGCCACCAGGGAAGCCCCAATGTGAATAAAGACACTTATAAAGGCAATCTGAGTGCAAAACCTTTATAGACCTTTATGCAAAATTTTAATTGTTTCTCACTAACACTCAACTGGACAGTTTCATTATTTATTTTTTCTATTAAAAAACACCAAGTAATATTTCCCAATGAAATTTGAGAAAAGTGACTCCTGTATTCTTTTATTTTTTTAATGAGATGATTCAGATAGCAGTTTAGACAGCATATTCATTCATTTATCAAATTCTGATTGGTTGGTTTACCTTATGACTCCCTTCATCCATTCATTTTCAGCTTACTCATTTTGAACAAAGCTCAAACAACCTATAGAATAATTTTTGGTCTTTATAACTGAATTACAATGGAAAAAAACAATTTTGTTAAAAAGAACTGATTCAAATAGATTGCTTGAAAATTAAACAAGATCCTAAATCACCATGTGATGCCAACACAGACTGAATCAACAATGAGGGCAGTAGTTCTTTACCAGTGTGAACACTAGCCATCTCACAAATGTAGCAATAGTTAGGCATATAGGCATTTTTTTACTAGTAGCACATGCTCATTAACTTGTTCCTGTAGCAACCAACATATTTTTAAGGTGACATGAAAATAATTTTTTGTCAAACTCAGGTACCTTATATCAGGACACCTGGAGTCAGAATGGTTAATTCATTTTTAATATTTGAAAGAAATAAAAAATCTTTAACACACGCTGGAAGGTTAAAGAAGAATGAAGTGATTAATAGTTTTTCCCAATGACAAGTGTGAAAAAAATCAATATTCAATATTTTAACTTTTAATAACAAATCAGGCTAAAGTTTGATCAATCACTTTTTAAACTCATTGATAAAAAAAAGCTGCTCGCAGACATGTCTTAAATGTCTTTCATACCTTTTTTTCTGAAGTGAACAGTAATTTTTACTTGGCATTTTGCAGTCAGATAACCTTATTCACCCCAAAGTTGATTCTAGAGCAATAGAATTAGCTATTAGAAAGAAGTAAGCCACAGTGAAAGGAGGAAAAAAAAAAAAACCTGTAGAATTTGTAATGAAAGAATAAGAAATGGAATTAAACTTAAAGAAGGTCTGAAGACTTGGAAACAGACTATGAGACCAGATGGAGCCCTGAAAACCTACTCACTCAAATCTTCCATTGCAGATACCAGAAACTGAGGGTCAGAGAGGGTAGATGACTTACACACGACCAAACAGTCAGAACTGGGTCAGTGGATTTGACTCACTTAGTTCTATACTCTTTTAGTCTTCATTTTTGAAAAAAAAAAAAAAAAAAAAAATTGAGGGGGTGAAATTGTAATTAAGTGGGCTTCCCTGGTGACTTAGATGGTAAAGCCTCTTCCTGCAATGCAGTAGACCCAGGTTTGGTCCCTGGGTCGAGAAGATTGCCTGAAGAGGGAATGGCTACCCACTGCAGTATTCTTGCCTGAAGAATTTCATGGACAGAGAAGCCTGGTGGGGTTCCATCCACTGGGTTGCAAAGAGTCGTGCACAACTGAGCAACTAGCACAGCACACAATGGTGATGAAAAATGGCGAGAAAAATCACATTTCTGTAGGTATTATGCACTGAAATTGTTCTTCCCGCCTCCCTCAGTAGGATCAATAGCCCTTATTTTTCTTGTTCTAAACAGCACAATTAAAATTTTAAAAGTCATTTGAAAGGGTCACATATCTAAATTTCTCTTCTTCTTACTCTAATTAGTTTACTAGTTTCACCAATATAATTTAGCTGGTTTTCTTTAAACGATCCTGATGACATTTGCCTTTTCCTTCCATAATATTCAAAACAGGACACAAACTACTATATTTGTAAAATAGTATAGTTAGATGTTGTAGGAATTAGTGTATCATTTAAAAGGCATGCAGTGGGTGAAAAGTGTTCTCTGAAATCATAATCTCTTATCAAACTAAAGACTTTCTTCTGAATTAATGCCGTAGCTAGTCGAATACAGGTATTCAGGAAATGGAAACCACCTACTTCCTTTGTAACCATGAATCTCTTTAAAATGTTATTTGTATTAGTCAGGCTTACCACAGGTTCTAGTCTCAGCTCTCACTGAATCACTTTATGACCAAGTTTGTAATCACTTTAGATGTCTGGGCTTCATTTCCCTTACTTATAAAATTAGGAATTTGGAAAAAAGTTATCCCTGAACTCCTGCCAGGTTATTTTTTTATATGGGTAGTGTTACATTGTGTGACATTGTCTAAATAGCAGAATAGTTTATTTCAGGATTCCGTAATGACCATCAGAGAATGTTCTGATAATCTAAGAACTGGGGCATTTTCTAAAACATAACTTCTACATGATCAAATTGTTTTGTGCAATGTTAGGTATGACATCAAATAATTTTAAAATATATTTTTACATCCTGGCACACAAGATATATAGACAGATAGATATGGATACAGACATAGATCTTTCAATTTTATAAATTCGTCCTGTGATGAATGGCATAGATTTTGCAGCCTGGATTAGACAATGTATTTATTTACTTAGACAACTGGTTTTAATACAGTGCTTTACAACACATTGACGCAGAGTTGCACAAATTGCCCTGGTTACTATTTTGAAAGGTAAATAAGCAAAAAATTCTACTATGTCACACAGAATTCAAATGAACAGAACAATGCTGTTTGGGAAATGATGGAAAAATGATATACTAATTTAAGCTTTGTGGTATTTAATGAACCACATAATGTGCCATAGAGACTCCAGGGCTTTTAATGCAGAAATTTTCCAGAAACAATGCACTGCCTTGTAAGGCGAGAACAAGATGGCAAAGAATTGAAAGAAACCAGAGTTACCCAGATGGCTGAACACAGAGAGCTTGGGCAAGTGATAAAATTGAAATGGGTAAGTCTGACTAATACAAACAAAAATTTTAAGAAATGCATGGTTATCCTTTTTCCCAATACCAGTCACAGTTGTTAATAATGATCGAGCTAAAGTAGCTCATTGAACTCTTGAAATCAGTTGTTCTCCCTATATCTGTCTTTATCATCACAACATCCTGTGATATGGTATCATCACCCTAATTTATTAGAGAAGGAAACAGACTCTGAAGTCACGTACATAACCAGACTGTCCATCACATTTATCTCAGAAACATTTCAAGGCAAGTAAGAGTAAATGATATGCTTGTTATTCACAAGGGCAAAAGTAATGGAATCTATTTTACACCACTCAACATTGTTTTGCCCAATCTGACTAACTTCTGGAACCATTAGAGTCACTTGAGATTTTTCTGGCTCCACCTCAGACCCATTGAATCATAATCTCCAGGGAAGCTGCCTGGGAATTTGTTAATTTGAAGTGTCTCCCCAGGTGATTTGGGTGATTAGCCAAGTTTTGGAGACTGTAGTAGTACAACTGAAAGTTAAGAGGATACTGTCTTCTAAGTTTAGGATGTTTATAAGCAAAATGCACCCATTGCAAAATTGACCCAATCCGGTTTCTCTCTTTACAAACAGGCATGATAGATGTCTTTGTCACAAGTGAGTAGACAGACTGCCAAATACCACCTATATTTCTGGGTCAGAGACAGATTGGAACTCCACCAAGAGAAACTGGGCATTCGTACTTGGTCTATTTCCATGGCGGGGACAAAACAATTCTAATCTTACTGATCTTTTCATTAAAGAATAAAGCAATCTCAGGGCATTAACTGCTGACAGTAACACAGACCATGGATTTCATGGATTAACCAAAGCACAAACATTCTAGAACATGTCTGTAGAACAATTCTTTGTTTGTGTAGAACAGGAGGCAAAAATGTAATAAGTCTGAGTTGAACAGAGTTTAATTACTTAATATAATATTTGTCATTTAAGAATTTGTGCACCCATCAGCATAGCAATAGTCTCTCATAGATGCTTAGAGATTCTGTTATGATATCACATAATATGAATAGTACTCAACAGCTTTCAAAGCACTTTCACATATATTAGCATGCTTTATCTTTACAATAAAGCTGTGAAGTGGATAGGAATTCTCAACAAATCAAAAGGATTATTATAATTAAAATGTATTCTTTGCAGAATGCAAATACCCTGAGGTGTTTCTGATTTACTTTTGGTTTCATGCAAAACAAGATATACATCACCACTTACACTCTGTGAAAAACAATTTCCAATTCTAAAATATTCATTAAATACTTTTTCTTAAATGGAAAATAATTTATGCAATGCAGATTTAGCTGCTGAATTTGAGTTTAAAAAAGAAAGTGAATCAAGTAATCAGGCTGTACTACATTAAATGCCAAGCATATAGATCCTGATTTATTTCATCAGAACAGTTTCTTAGCTCTGCTGCTTCAACTGCTTCAGTCGTGTCCAACTCTGTGCGATCCCATAGACGGCAGCCCACCAGGCTCCCCCGTCCCTGGGATTCTCCAGGCAAGAACACTGGAGTAGGTTGCCATTTCCTTCTCCAATACATGAAAGTGAAAAGTGAAAGTGAACTCGCTCAGTCGTGTCCAACTCTTCGTGACCCCACGGACTACAGCCTACCAGACTCCTTCATCCATGGGATTTTCCAGGCAAGAGTACTGGAGTGGGGTGCCATCGCCTTCTCCGTTTCTTACCTCTACCAAAGGCTAAATCCTTTCCCCAACTCAATGGCTCACCTAAAGAATAGTGACTATAGTGAAACACTACAATAAAGATTTTGCTCATGATAATTTGAATTTTTTAAATATTTTCTACAAGTTAATTAAAATTCAGAAACAAAGTTGTTATTTTTTGAGCTTTTATTCACTAGCAATTTTATCCTTTATTCTTCCTTACTGAGATCCCAAATTTCTAACATTGTCTCAGTAATATTTTTTCTGTTATAAAAATTTCAAAGATAAACTTCAAAAAAAATTTGTTTTTTCTGGATAAAGTGAGCACAGCTAGGAAAATTACCATGTGAGGAGAACACTATGAAAGCCAAATATTCAAATACCAATTACAACAAAGAACTACTTAGGCACACAATAATTTATCAGTTATTCAACTTAATATTATCAACAGGTTCAGGAAACACATAAGTTTTTCTCAGAGAGAGACTCCATCTGAGTTTCTAATTAAATCACTTTTGTATAGTTCTTTTTCTTCCCTGCACAAAAGGTCTTTCTTTCCCCTCCATTCTTGCTCTCCTTCCTCCTTTGTTGATACTGTTTACTTCCAAGCCTCCCTCTGAACTCTGTCTAATTAGCTCTTGATAGATCTGCTGCCCTGTTTCCACAAACATTTAATTCTGCCGTCAGTCCCATTTACATTACAGCATGTTGCATTGTCTTTTACCAGCCTAATTTTGTTTGAGTGAATGTAAATCCCATTAAACAGTCACCTATTAGACTGTGGCATATAAACTCCAAAAGCCTCTTTATTACAAGACTGAACATAAGGCCCAATTGATAAAAGATTTCTGGGACATTTCAATTTGTGGTTGACTTCAAATATTCTGTCTGTTTTAAGCTTAGGCAGCTCAGTTTTTCAAAGTATCTGACAGAGTATGAGTATCTTTCAAACCCTATATTCCATGGCATGACATAATAAACATCACTTGCTTGTTGGCTTTAGAAAAATACATATATTTACTTATACCTAAACATATGTTAAAGATGTATCCTTCCCCTTTTAGTTATTTTATTCTTCCCGTGGTAATACAACTATATTATTTTCAAAAGACTACACAACGGTATTTACAAATATCAGGATGGCTTGCAGATGCCTCTGGAAAGAGCTCTTCTTAAATATTAAACAACTGTGCAGAAAAAGTGATTTCTGATAAGTTTTCTGAAGAGGGGTAAGACAGAGCATTTTAAGATGCAGCTCACCCAGAGGCAAGAAGATGCTGGCCTCAGAGACAGCTCCGTCTCCTAATTAGAATGCAATTTGATAGCACCAAAAAAGAGAAAGATGATTTCAGAGATCATTAAAAGTTCTGGAAGGAGACAGTAGCCAATTATCAGAGTTAGTGATATTTATACCAATATATACAAGCAGATTAGTGTCAGCTACTGGTTTCTATCTAAGTGAGGGCTCAGTGTAGACTTTCCCCAAAGCTGAGTGAATCATTCAGCACTATGGTCAAGGAAGGGTGAGAACGGCTTTTTTTCCATTTCCTTCTGGTAATAAACTCAGAAAGACACCCATGAAGTGCAAACCCTCATGCACAAAATTATTTCTCACCCCTGCAGGCTTGTCAAAGCCAATATTTCAGGGAAGCACAGGTTGCTGAAGGGGACTGTGATTTTTTTTTTTTTGACTGCTGTGAGTCTCTAAGGAAAACAAACATTCCAAAAGAGACTGCAGCCAAAATTGCTAATAACTTCACACAGCTCTTTTGCCATGATGACAAAATCCACAAGAAGACTGAATAAGCAATGGGTGAGGTGGTCAGCCACAGCTATCTGTATAGAAATAAAAATATGTATGGTATCAAATGCTAGTTATGGAGTCAACCTATTTTAAGAATATAAACACTCATGGATACAGTTTTGACAAATATATGGACTGTAAAGTGAATAATTATTAACAGACATTCAGCTTGTTGTAAGAAACATAAAAGAAGATTAGTGAAGCAAAGTGGATGGTTTATGTTGTTTTAAGAGCATAAATGGAAGGGAAATGGGCAAAATACACACTACCGTGTATAACACAGATAAGCCACAAGGATACATTGTACAACACAGGTGAATGCAGCCATTGCTTTGTAATAACTTTAAATGGAGTATAAACTTTAAAAATATTGAATCATTATGCTCCACATACGAAAGTAATATAATATTATAAATCAATTAAAAAGAGCCTAAAATTATAAAACAACTGAGAATCAGAAATGGATCTGTAATGTAAGAGCTGCATCAACACTCATTCATATTTACAATACACAGCTTCTCAAGTAAATAATATATAAATCTAAATTCTTGAATGTTCAGGCCCAGAAATACCAAGGAGTAAACTATAAAAGCAATTTTCTTAGATAATAGGTTCCTTATATCTCTCTACATATGTTTCATTTGGGTTAAGACTTGATTAGATATTATGTGTATGAATCTGACATGGTTGCTTCTCTTTATATCCATTACATAGTTTTAAGGACAGCATTACTACAACATTTGATAGAATCAGATAAAGCATAATGGCTACTATGAGTTTCATTCTAGTCCCCTTGGTTGTTCCCTTATGGTCACATCAAACTTCACTGAGGCTAGGATTTCAAAGGGAGAGGCATGCATTAGTTTAGTGTTACTTATTCCCAAAATAGTCACTTGACCTACTAATTTGGTTCTTGTGGTTCACTAAAGTTATTTTTTTCTGACATATTAACATTATATTGTAAAATATGACTAACTTCTAAAGAAAAATTTTAGTGCTGTGCCTAGAAACAAATCAAGAGATATATAATAAGTATATTGATGGAAGTTGTAAGTCACTAAACCCATGATTTAAAAAATATGATGTTGTGAAAGTGTTGCACTCAATATGACAGCAAATTTGGAAAACTCAGTAGTGGCCGCAGGACTGGAAAAGGTCAGTTTTCATTCCAGTCCCAAAGAAGGACAATGCCAAAGAATGTTCAAACTACCACACGATTATACTCATTTCACATGCTAGACAAGTAATGCTCAAAATTCTCCAAGCTAAGCTTCAACAATATATGAACTGACCATAGAAAAATCAAGAGAATTCCAGAAAATTTTCTGCTTCATTGATTAGAGTCAAGTCTTTGACTACATGGATCACAACAAACTGGAAAATTCTTCAAGAGATGGGAATACCAGACCACCTTACCTGCCTCTTGGGAAATCCGTATCAGGTCAAGAAGCAACAGTTAAAACCAGACACGGAACAATGGATTGGTTACAAATTGGGAAAGGAGTACATCAAGCCTGTATATTGTCTCCCTGCTTATTTAACTTATATGCAGTGTACATCATGAGAAATGTTGGGCTGGATGATGCACAAGCTGAAATCAAGATTGCCGGGAGAAATATCAATAACCTCAGATATGCGGATGACACCACCCTTATGGCAGATAGTGAAGAGGAACTAAAGAGCCTGTTGATGAAAGTGAAAGAGGAAAGTGAAAAAGTTGGCTTAAAACTCAACATTCAGATAACTAAAATTATGGCATTTGGTCCCATCGCTTCATGGCAAATAGATGGGGAACAATGGAAACAGTGAGAGATTGGGCTCCAAAATCACTGTAGATGGTGACTGCAGCCATGAAATTAAAAGACACTTGCTCCTTGGAAGAAAAGCTATGACCAACCTAGACAGCATATTAAAAGGCAGAGACATTATTTTGCCGACAAAGGTCAATCTAGTCAAAGCTATGATTTTTCCAGTAGTCATGTGAGTGTTGGACCATAAAGAAGGTAGAATGCCAAAGAACTGATGCATTTGAACTGTAGTGTTGGAGAAGACTCTGTGCATCCCTTGGACTGCAAGGAGTTCAAACCAGTCCATCCTAAAGGAAATCAGACCTGAGTATTCATTGGAAGGACAGATGCTGAAGCTGAAGCTCCAATACTTCAGCCACCTGATACAAAGTGAGTTGATGATGGACAGGGAAGTCTGCATGCTGCCGTCCATGTGGTCCCAAAGAGTCGGACATGACTGAGTGACTGCACTGAACTGATGCGAACAGCCAACTGATTGGAAACGACCCTGATGCTGGGAAAGGCTGAAGGAAGGAGGAAAAGAGGATGACAGAGAACAAGATGGATGCGTGGCATCAGTGACTCAATGCACGTGAGTTTGAGCAACCTCTAGGAGGTGGCGATGGACAGGTAAGCCTGGCGTGCTGCGGTCCAAGGGATTGCAGAGTCAGACACGACTAAGTGACTGAACAACAACAAACCCATGAAGCTTTCTAGATCCGCATAGGTCTCTGTATTAACTATAACATTTATAAAAATAATTTTAGTAACTTTTTAAAATAAATACCTGTATGTTATACCAGTCATAACATATAATCTGTATGACTATTGATGGATTACAAAATCTCTGAGTCACAGTTCCTCTTTAAAAAGTAGAAAAAAAATCTAAATTTTTAAGATTTAAATAGGACCATTCCATAAATAAATACGTGCGAACTTCTTAATACAAATAACAAGCTATAATAGACACTAGGTATACAGTAGTGAACAATCCTATTTATCACAGAGCTATAATGAAGAAGGTCAAAAACCACATAATTACAACTTTTGATAAGCTCTATCCTGGACACTGATGGCTACAGCTTTGCATCTTCAACATGTGTTTCCTTTCACCCTTCTATTTATGGAATTTTGTATTTTTAAAGTCAATCTGTCCCAAGGAATTATTATAAATTGATCCCTCTGCCTATCTATGGCACAAGTAAACAATCACAAAATCCATCCCTAGTCAAGGAGATGACCTTGTTCCCTGTTCAGTGACGGGAATCTATCTGAGATGAGGCATGTTCATTGCACTAAGAACACAACCGTGATGATAATATGAGAACAGAATTGCTTTGGGCCACTTTGTCAAAATTAGGGGAAAGTCTGGCTAAGAATGAAGCCGAAAGAGAAACGTAGAGTTGAGATATTAAGACAGTGAGAAGGTGTCCTAATGGTATGTTTAACACCTTGAACATTCCTGGACTTCCCATTTTTGTGAGCAAACATAGTCCCTTAGTTTAAGCTAGTTTCAGATTAGGTTTCAATCATCTACAACCAAACAGGCTATAATTATAGGTACAGAGGACAATAGCAGAGTAAAATGAGGACAACATAGTGCTTCAAGCAGAGAAAATATCATGAAGATTCTCTATGAGATAAAAAAAATATGTCAGTGTATTTGTGGAACTATGAACATAATAATACTATTACTGTCACCATAACTATAACTTTTATAGCTTCTAGGTTTTGATTAGAGGCCCTAAGAATGATACCCCTACTAAGATAGTGGCTTATGCCAGATTATCTTTTCATTTGAAACCTGTATTTTATTTAGTCTACTGGGCTATCAAATAGAAGGATTTTTTTTTTTTTTTTCTAAATGCAGGTGTTATACAAACAGAAAGGTAGCAGAGAGAAATACTTAGATTTGGGAACGCAGATAAGTGGGAAACCTTGGTAAGCCACTAGGCTGAGGACCTTAGGAAATCCAAGAATAGTGTAGCAAAAAGGAGTTTCATGACATACCTGATAAGAACACTGGAAAGGAAAGAAACTTAAGACTGAAACTAGGATTCCCCAGTTTTGCCTAAGGCTAGCCCTGGCTACATAATTCATCATATCCTTTAAATGAAATTAGGTGATTTGAAATAGTGCTTTCCACTGGTATTAATTTGAAAGACTTGGTTTTTGAAAAGGATAAATATAGCAATTTTGAAATCTGCCTTCACTTGTTTATTCTGATTGTTTTAAGTAAGTAGTTAAAAGACAGTGTAGTTAAAAGACATGGTATTCTTTCTAAGTACTCTTGAATTCCTAAAATCTGATAATTGGAGTATCTTTGGATAACTGAAAGTTATTTTGACTAACAGAAGCTACACTCAGCAAAATAGAAAGGCTTCAGGAGAAATGCTCTGAGTTAGTAGATTTCAGAGAGAGAATGTATAATTACCAATATTCTTTACAGTTTATTTATTGCCATATCTCAAGATCCTGACTCAGCCATGCTTACACAAGCAGACTTTCCCTTACTGTCTTTCTTTGTGTATCTATGGTGACTATTAATATAGTACCTGAGTGAGATTGTTTAAATCAAAGAGAATTTTTGCCTGAAGGAGGGCAGCAGAATTGGGCCCAGTGGGAGTTCTGAGTATGTGAGGGCAGAATTTAGTCTACTGGAAGGGCAGTTACTAGCTAGGGATTTAACTACTGCAGCAAAGTTTTAAGGAAGAAAGTAAGTGACAATATAATAGGGGCTTTCTTGTTCTTTCACTTTCCCTAAGTAGAGTTATTTTGATAAAACAAAAAACAAAAAAACTGAATTGGACAGACTAACTCTAAATTATGGCATCTTGAATTTAGAATTTCAATTACTGAGTCTTCAATAACACTCAGATTCTCTGTCAAACGGATTCTATAGAAGAGTTAATGGAGAATATTTAACCTGTCAGCCTTAACAAAAATCAGTATAAAAATATGAGATAAATATCTCCCTATCTGGCATATATCCAAATCCTTAACTATAAAAATCCCATATGAAAATAATTAATTTAAATGTCAGATATATCTTTAAAAGAAAATAATTCAGATAAACAAAGTAGCAGTCATTTTTAGATTAGAAAGAAATGACAGACACCTATTTTTACTGCATGGTAATGGCATCTGTTTCAGATTTTTAATCACTCTATTTGCATTTTTAAAGACACAAGTCATATGTATGTATATGCATACTTGTATAAATACAAGTTTGTACATATATTATTTTTCTAGAGGCAGAGGAAAAAGAAAGTTCATTCTGACACCCACACATAATCATGTTCGCTTCCCCTTTCATCCCCAACATCCTCAAGTCACCACTGTAAGTCTGACTAGTACCTTCCCTGCTACCCTTACATATACATGTATATACACATATATATAATAACACAAGTGCTGCTTGATATGAGTGTGGTAGTCTTTATCATGAAAAATTTTTAAGTGTGAAACATGTTTTAATTCATATACTTCAATGGGAACAGATCATAGAAATCACCTCTATTGTCTAATAGCCATGCACTCAATAGGCCAACGAATTCAGAAAGCTCAAAAATGGCCAAAGGACTGGAAAAGGTAAGTTTTTATTCCAATCCCAAAGAAAGGCAATGACAAAGAATTCTCAAATGATCGCACAATTGCACTCATCGCACATGCTTGCAAAGTAATGCTCAAAATTCTCCAAGCTAGGCTTCAACAGTACATGAACTGAGAACTTCCATAAGTTCAATCTGGATTTAGAAAAGGGAGAGAAACCAGAGATCAAATTACCACCATCCATTGGATCATAGAAAAAGCAAGAGAGTTCCACAAAAACATCTACTTCTGCTTTACACACTACCCCAAAGCCTTTGACTGTGTAGATCACAACAAAATGTGGAAAATTCTTATAGAGATGAGAATACCAGACCACCTTACCTACCTCCTAAGAAATCTGTATGCAGGTCAAGAAGCAACAATTAGAACTAGACATGGAACAAAAGACTCATTCCAAATTGGGAAAGGAGTTTGTCAAGGTTGTATATTGTCACCTACCTTAGTTAACTTATATGCAGAGTATATTATGCAAAATGCCAGGCTGGATGAAGCACAAGCTGGAATCAAGATTGCCAGAAGAAATGTCAATAACCTCAGATATGCAGATGACACCACCCTTATGGCAGATAGTAAAGAGGAACTAAAGAGCCTCTTGATGGAAGTGAAAGAGGAGAGTGAAAAAGTTGGCTTGAAACACAACATTCAGAAAATGAAGATCATGGCATCTGGTCCCATCACTTCCTGGGAAATAGATGGGGAAACAGTGGAAATAGTGTCAAACTTTATTTTGGGGGCTCCAAAATCACTGCAGATGGTGAGTGCAGCCATGAAATTAAAACACATTTGCTCCTTGGAAGAAAAGCTATGACCAACCTACACAGCATATTAAAAAGCAGAGACATCACTTTGCCAACAAAGGTCTTTCTAGTCAAAGCTGTGTTTTTTCCAGTAGTTACATATGGATGTGAGAGCTCAGTTCAGTTCAGTTCAGTTCAGTTCAGTTCAGTCACTCAGTTGTGTCAGACTCTTTGCGACCCCATGAACTGCAGCATGCCAGGCCTACCTGTCGATCACCAACTCCTGGAGTTTACCCAAACTCATATTCATTGAGTTGGTGATGCCATCTAACCATCTCATCCTCTGTCATCCCCTTCTCCTCCTGCCATCAATCTTTCCCAATATCAGGGTCTTTTCAAATGAGTAAGCTCTTTGCATCAGGTGGCCAAAGAATTAGAGTTTCACCTTCAACATCAGTCCTTCCAGTGAACTCCCAGGACTGATCTCCTTTAGGATGGACTAGTTGGATCTCCTTGCAGTCCAAGGGACTCTCAAGAGTCTTCTTCAAACACAACAGTTCAAAAGCATCAATTCTTCGGTGCTCAGCTTTCTTTATAGTCCAACTCTCACATCCATACATGACCACTGGAAAAACCAGGGCCTTGACTAGACGGTCCTTTGTTGGCAAAGTAATGTCTCTTCTTTTTAATATGCTGTCTAGGTTGGTCATAACGTTCCTTCCAAGGATTAAGTGTCTTTTAATTTCATGGCTGCAATCACCATCTGCAGTGATTTTGAAGCTCAAACAAATAAAGTCAGCCACTGTTTCCACTGTTTCCCCATCTATTTGCCATGAAGTGTTGGGACTGGATGCCATGATCTTCGTTTTCTGAATGTTGAGCTTTAAGCCAACTTTTTCACTCTCCTCTTTCACTTTCATCAAGAGGCTCTTTAGTTCTTCTTCACTTTCTGTCATAAGGGTGGTGTCATCTGCATATCTGAGGTTATTGATATTTCTCCCAGCAATCTTGATTCCAGCTTGTGCTTCATCCAGTCCAGTGAGAACTGGACTACAGAGAAAGCTGAGCACTGAAAAATTTATTCTTTTGAACTGTGGTGTTGTAGAAAACCCTTGAGAGTCCCTTGGACTGCAAGGAGATCCAACCAGTCCATCCTAAAGAAAATCAGCCCTGAATATTCATTTTAAGGACTGATGCTGAAGCTGAAACTCCAATACTTTGGCCACCTGATGCGAGGAACTGAGTCATTGGAAAAGACCCTGATGCTGGGAAAGACTGAAGGCAGGAGGATAAGGGGACGACAGAGGATGAGATGGTTGGATGGCATCACCGATTCAATGGACATGAGTCTGAGGCAAGCTTCGGGAGTTGGTGATGGACAGTGAAGCCTGCCATACTGTAGTCCATGGCTCACAAAGATTTGGACATGACTGAGTGAAGGAACTGAACTGCTGGATTTTATGCTCCATATAAGAGAGATTCCTTGGGACACATGACTAATTAGTAGAGGACTTTCAATGAGGCAAGATTTCTTACTTCCAGTGAGATGCTTTCTTCATGACAGGTTGCCAATTGTCAACAATCACATATCATGTGCTGTGCTGTCTTTCTCTGTGTATGTGTGTTATTATATGTCTGTGTTTATGTTATTTATGAGGAATGAAAGCTTATTAATGTGCTAACAAAGCTGACAAAGAGAAAGTATCACTAACATTCTTTCGGTATGACAAATATTCAACATGTACCACATAGTAGGCATTATGCTAGGTAGTATAAACATAAAGCACAAATAACAAAAAACTCTCATTATGGTGCTTAGTCTAACTGAACAAGACTAAAAAACACAACCACAATGAATGTGTTTGTTTGAGTTTGTAAAAATGATTATTCAAGTTGAAAGTTATGAGAGACCCCAGAGAAAAAGCAACTGTTTCCACACCTTTGGATGTTTTCTATGACTACTTCTTCCAAATATTACATCTACCAACGTGCACTGTCTTATAAAGCAGGAAATTTATTATGGGAAAGCAATCTCTGCTTCAGCCATTTACATGTGAGTAGCAGTCATAATACTCTTATCAGCCCAAGCATGTTTAAGATTAAAATAACTTTTACACAGCCCATGGCAACATGTCCTGTAGATGGTAACAATTAATTAAAGAGAACATAGAGGTACAGATGATTCTAACGAACATTTCTGAATACAATTCATAGTCCTATATATATTTTAATCAGTTCTAGTGTAATCTTATCATGTGTTTTTAAAAGGCTTTACACTGATTTTTATTTTCATGGAAAGTGGGAACAACTGTGTTAAAATTAAGTTAATTTCATCGATAGTGGTAAATCAGGTCCTTTTATGAAAGGATAAAATGTGCTTTAAATGTGTGATTGAATCACAGGTGCCATTTAGCTTATTCTTTCAAATATTAACTCAGGATATATCTATTTATCTATCTATATATATATATATATATATATAGGTAACTGATCTTTTTAAGATCTTAAAAGGTCAGTTTTCATCCCAGCCCCAAAGGAAGGAAATGCCAAAGAATGTTCAAACTACTACACACTTGCACTCATTTCACACTTTAGCAAAGTAAGCTCAAAATTCTCCAAGCCAGGCTTCAACAATACATGAACTGAAAACTCCCAGATGTTCAAGGACTTAGAAAAGGCAGAGGAACCAGAGATCCAACTGCCAACTTCAGCTGAATCAAAGAAAAACAAGAGAATTCCAGAAAAACATCTACTTCTGCTTCATTGACTATGCTAAAGACTTTGACTGCATAGATCACAACAAACTATGAAAAATTCTTAAAGAGATGAGAATAACAGATCACCTTACCTGCCTCCTGAGAAATCTGTATGCAGGTCAGGAAACAATTAGAACTGGACATAGAACAACAGACTTTCTTACCCTGCTTATTTAAATTATATGCAGAGTACATCATGCAAAATGCTAGGCTGGATGAAGCACAAGCTGGAATCAAGACTGCTAGGAGAAATATCAATAACCTCAGGTATGCAGGTGACACCACTCTTATGGCTGAAAGCATAGAGGAACTAAAGAGCTTCTTGATGAAAGTGAAAGAGGAGAGTGAAAAAGCTGACTTAAAACTGAACATTCAAAAAAATAAAGATCATGATATCTGGTTCCATTATTTTATGGCAAATAGATGTGGAAACAATGGAAACACTGACAGACTATTTTCTTGGGCTCCAAATTACTGCAGATGGTGATTGTAGCCATGATATTAAAAGACGCTTACTCCTTGGAAGAAAAACTATGACGAATCCAGACAGTGTATTAAAAACAGAGACATTAAAAAAAAAAAAAAAACAGACATTACTTTACCAACAAAGGTCCATCTAGTCAAAGCTATGGTTTTTCCAGTAGCCATGTATGGATGTGAGATTTGGACCATAAAGAAATCTGAGCTCCAAAGAATTGATGCTTTCGAACTATGGTGTTGGAGAAAACTCTTGAGAGTCCCTTGAACTGCAAGGAAATCCAATCAGTCATTCCTAAAGGAAATCAGTCCTGAATTTTCATTGGAAGGACTGAGGCTGAAGCTGAAACTCCAATACTTTGGCCACTTGATGTGAAGAATCGACTCATTTGAAAAGACCCTGATGCTGGTAAATGTTGAAGGCAGGAGTATAAGGGGATGACAAAGGATGAGATGGTTGGATGGCATTATCGATTCAATGGACATGAGTTTGAGCAAGCTCCAGGAGATGGTGATAGACAAGGAATCCTGGTGTGCTGCAGTCCATAGTATTGCAAGGTGAGATACGACTGAGTGACAGAACACAACAATCCATATCTATATCTATACAAAAGTATATACATATAAACACATACATACATACACCTATATCTTTTATTCTTTTATGCGGTGTTCAAATAATTAGTTAGATATAATAAGAAGCATTCAGAAAACTAAATCATGGCATCTGGTCCCATCACTTCATGGCAAGTAGATGGGGAAACAGTGGCTGACTTTATTTTTCTGGGCTCCAAAATCACTGCAGATGGTGATTGCAGCCATGAAATTAAAAGAAACTTACTCCTTTGAAGGAAAGTTATGACCAACCTAGACAACATATTAAAAAGCAGAGACATTACTTTGCCAACAAAGGTCCATCTAGTCCAGGCTATGGTTTTTCCAGTAGTCATGTATGGATGTGAGAGTTGGACTATAAAGAAAACAGAGTGCCAAAGAATTAATGCTTTTGAACTGTGGTGTTGGAGAAGACTCTGACTCTTAAGATTCCCTTGGACTGCAAGGAGATCCAACCATCCTAAAGGAGATTAGTACTGGTTGTTCATTGGAAGGACTGATGCTGAAGCTGAAATAGAGCCACCTGATGTGAAGAGCTGACTCATTTGAAAAGACCCTGATGCTGGGAAAGATTGAGAGCAGGAGGAGAAGGGGATGACAGAGGATGAGATGGTTGGATGGCATCACCGACTCAATGGACATGGGTTTGGGTAGACTCCAGGAGTTGGTGATGGACAGGGAGGCCTGGCATGCTGCAGTTCATGGGGTCACAAAGAGTCAGACACAGCTGAGTGACTGAACTGAACTGATGCCCAGACACAAAGCAAATGGTCAAAAATCACCATTTGATCAACATTACATATGTGTGTTTGTATTCTGGGTTACAAAGTCAGAAACTAAGATCATGGCATCTAGTCCCATCACTTCATGGCAAATAGATGAGGAAACAGTGGAAACAGTGAGAGATTTTATTTGGGGGGCTCCAAAATCACTGCAGATGATGACTGCAGCCATGAAATTAAAAGACACTTGCTCCTTGGAAGAAAAGCTATGACCAACCTAGACAGCCTATTAAAAAGCAGAGACATTACTTTGCCAACAAAGGTCTGTCTAGTCAAAGCTATGGTTTTTCCAGTAGTCATGTATGGATGTGAGATTTGGACCATAAAGAAATCTGAGCACCAAAGAATTGATGCTTTTGAATGTGGTGTTGAAGAAGACTCTTGAGAGTCCCTTGCACTGCAAGGAGATTCAACCAGTACATCCTAAAGGAAATTAGTCCTGAATATTGATTGGAAGGACTGATGCTGAAGCTGAAACTCCAATACTTTGGCCACCTTATGCAAAGAGCTGACTCATGCAAAAGACCCTGATGCTGGGAAAGACTGAAGGCAGGAGTAGGGGACAGCCTGAGATGGATGGCACTACCAACTCAATGGACCTGAGTTTGGGTAAACTCTGGGAGTTGGTGATGGATGAGGAGGCCTGGTGTGCTGCAGTCCATGGGGTAACAAAGATTCAGACATGACTGAGCGACTGAACCGACTGAATTAACAAATCTGAATATTTTAACTTAAAATATATTTAACTATAACTTACATCAAATACTTAGTCAAATAGAGAAATCAGGTTTTACAGACTGTATAGCCAGTTTCTAATAAGCATTCTCCTCATAACATCAAAAAACTTTCAGGGTATTTAACTACTTTTCAAAAATATTTTATCAGGTTCCTTCAGAACAACTGTAGTAAAGGGAAAGTGGCAGAGAATAATACTTTGCATTTTGTCTGTGCGCTAATATTAGCAAGAGAACACAATTTTTAGGCAGAAAATTAAAAGTACACTAAAGGGTATAAAATATATCTCATTTTTCTCCAGTCTAAAATACATTCAGAGGATGATGTTTTTAGTGGTAAACTGTTTTATTCTCTCCATCAGTCGCTCATATCATTCATAATGTTAAGCCTTAACATTATAGCTATTAATTACCTAAAAATACATATATATATATGTATAAATTTCTTTCAACCTGTAACATATAATACATGTTATCTGTTGGTATTATACCCAGTCTCTTTCTCAAAAACTGTAACTTTTAAATTTCTCAGAAACATCTAGTTTTATAATTATACATATGGGTTATATTGAAACTGTACTTATAATATTTTTTTAAATTCTTAAAAATATACTTCTTTAAATTCAAAAATAGCTCATATTGTCTAGAAGCCTTAGAATTGTCTTCAAGTTAGCAAAATTTTGAAATGTAAGAATTAAATATAGTAGAATAAACCACATTTTTAAACCATATATAAATAGAACTATAATACAGTTCTATTTACCTACTCTAAACAGCTTCAAAAGTCAGGTCAGGAAAATGAATGACTGTAGGGAGCATGATAGAGTGTAAACATTTGGATGCATAAATCTCATTCAGGTTCATATCCATATACCCCGAGGGCAAAGCCAGGCATGAAGCCTTCGCATGTTTCCTACTGGACTGGGTCATACGTGGCGATATTTGCTGTATGGTCTTGTGATGAGGCGGCGTGGGGAGAACCAGCTGGCCAAGGCTAATGCACCATCTGGGCTGAAAAAATATTGCCAATTCCATTGGCAGAGGGGAAAGAGTGAGTTTGTAATCGAGCTATAAATCATAAGCAGGTCTTGCAAGTTGTCAATTAAAAGTCTGATATATTGATGTCCTCAATGCATGGGTGACTTCTTGCTTTTTAAATATCACTATTTACATAATAAAATCCCTTTAAATATCAATCTTTACCAAATACAAATTACTCAAAGCACCCATAAGAAACAAATCAGCACATTAAGAAATGTGACTTAGAGAAAAATAAAAAAAAGAAGATAAATCCGTTGATCACAGCTGTGGCAGCATTCCTGAGTATCCAGATGATATATTTTAACTTTAAATTTAAAGCTTAAATTGCGATAATTTTCACAGACTGTATTATCTTTATGCATTTCTCTGTCTCAAAAGAGAAGAAAATCATTATATTAGCACCCATTTATTCATACACACACACACACATACACAAATTACTGTTTGCCACAACCTTATGAACTAGTGAAAAGATCACAGTTTTGTGCAAAGTGTCTGTGAATCATAGAGAGGCTGCAGTGATATGGGAAGGGTTAACAATAATATAAAGTAACTAGGATATAGTAGCTGTCCAATAAATGACAACTGCATTATGTGTTGTAGGGAAAGGATACATTTGCACAGTCTCTATTTAAATATTTTTGTTACTTTTTAATCAGAGTAAATGTATGAATTATAGTCAAAAAACAGAGAACATAAAATTCAAAATTAGCCCTGAAATTTTTGCCAGGCATTCATCAAATTCATCACTAAACTCCTCGCAGTCAACTCAGTTTTGTTGTGGTTCAGTAGCTAAGTCATGCCCAACACTTTGCAACTCCATGGACTGCTGCACACCAGGCTTCCCTGTCCTCCACTCCTGGCATTTACTCAAGTTCGTGTTCACTGTTTCGGTGACGCTATCTAACCATGTCATCCTCTGCCACCCTCTTCTCCTTAAAGGTTTTATTATTTTATTTTTTGAGGTTGTCTCAATCAGATGACCCTAGGATTGATCAAGCTCTGTTGCCAGTCTATAAAAACTTCTGGAATAATCACCAGACAAGACAACTCAAACAATATGTGAACGGCTCTATATTAGGTACTTTGAGTGAATGTGAGTGAGCGGAAGTTGTTCAGTTGTGTCCAACTCTTTGCGACTCCATGGACTACATAGTCCATGCAGTTCTCCAGGGGAATCTTCCCAACCCAGGGATTGAACCGAGGCCTCTCGCATTGCAGGCAGGTTTGTTACCAGCTGAGCCACCAGGAGCTAATCTAGAATGATATATTAGCAACTACAGGGGTCACCCTGATGATCAGAACTGAAACTATGGTTATATTTGATCAAGGTTGAAGTATCAGAGATGGCTGGACAAATATGACCAGCTTTTCAGCTTTCTATCAATTTCTACTCATCAATATATATTCCTGAGACAAAATAGGATAATTATAGAAGGAACCAAAAAATCTAGTCAAGTGTAAAACAAAGAACTGATGCTTTCCCATAAGAGAATCCCATCTGCTTCTAATTCAGAAAAAGGCATTGCTCTATTGAACCTGAAATGCTATATATAACAGTTTTTCAGTAATGTGCATAAATATTTAAAAACAGATACTAGAATTTAGAGAAATGTCAAAATAAATGCATTCAAACAAATGAAATTAAATTAGTATATCTTCTTCATCCTCTATTCTCTCTGCTTCTGTCCTAGATGGCCTACACACTCACCATCTACCTTCAACCCATTTTCTACCCTACTCTGTACCTCAGAAGGCTGAGACTGCATCTCATTTGCCAACTGGCTTCCATCTGTATATGAACAACCTGAGAAAACCTTCAGGAGTTTGGAGAGCAAGAGGACAGAGACTTCCAACTATTCACTAGGACTGGGACCAGGGTGAGGTAAGCAAGCAGCCCAAAGTGTGCAATTGAAGGAGGAACTCACTCTCAGGTACTAGCCACATTTAGTCATGCCATTTTTGTACCAAGTCTGCCTCCCTCAACAAGTATAACTCCCTCAAAATACAGTCTCATGGTGATTCCAACTCTCATTGGACTCCCATAGCACTGGTCAGCATAAAGGTGATAATAACTCTAATGTTGCGAATCTTTATCTCGTCATCCCTTATTGTATTCTTGCTGGCTCACACCTGTTGTTAAATTCTCTTTCCTGCAGTGGCTCTGATAAAATGTCATTTCAGAGTTTAAAGTTAGCCTCCAAGTATGTTGTTATGCACATTTGAGTATTCACAATTTGGGACTACTATCATTTCTTGAATAAATTAATATTTTTAAGGTCACTATTTATATAGAAGAAGTGGCTTTAAAATTAATTGGCAGCAGTATATAATTCACTTTTCATTACTGAATAAACTTGTTTTGGTTTCATTTAAAATTAACATCTATATGATATACATGAGATCAAAAATCATTTTATTGAAACAAAAATCAATCTGTTGTTGAATATGATTTCTCACTTCTTCATCCCTACCTGAAATGACATTTTTAAACATTAATGAACCTTTGTGATCAAAACAAATCAATTCTATTGAAGTGTGATACTATTTTGCTTGTTTCTTAGAAGCTAAAAATTTATAATTCATTTTGTCACAAATGTTATAAAATTAAAATGCTTTTATTAAGTAATGACATATATAAAGTTGATAACTTCATTTTGTAAAAGACAAAACTGAATACAATAGATGTAAAATAGATTTGAAATATATAACAATAAGAGACAATTTATCACCAGGTATTTATAAATAACCATTTACTTACACAGCTTTTTGATAAATGTGTTCAATACTGTAATATCTCAAATAAAGTGAAGAATGTTTCCCAAAAAACTTGAAAGATGATGATAGAAAGGTGTATATAATGTGCACTCAAGCATAATTTTAAACTAAATGTAAATATATATAAGAATATATATTTACATATAATGGTCATTAGAAATGATTGTTTAAAGATATTTGTGACCAAACTTCCTTAAAATACTATATAAAAACATATCAATATAAATTAAATGTGAAAATATTTGATTTTGAAATAGTTTCAGACCATTCATACACACACACACACAAAACAAAATAGCAAGTAAATAAAAATATATCCTTATATGAAGACAGAAAAACAGTGCTGAAATCTGGTGTTTTAATTAGATGTTCACTTGAAATGTAAATGATTGGGGGAAATGTATCATTATTTTACTGCAATTCATTCTCACTAACAGATTTTTAAAAGGAGTATCTTTCGGGAATTGAATATTTTATAAAGAATGTAATTAAAAGACAATTTGGTCCAGCTCCCTGAATCCAGATATAGTTTGGAATTTTGGGCCTCTCTAGTCAAGACTCTGTCAATTCTATTGATGTTCACTCCTTTTGCGCTTCAAAATCAATCATATTCCACATTACTTGGTAAAAGAGATCAGTTTCTATATAGAGCAAAATGCCTTACATAGTTCTCACTTCATGGAAACATGCAATCACAACTTCACATATCTTTCTGTGTATCTAATTTAGAAGACAAAAATTGAAAATTTGCTATACTCCACCTTTCCTGTCAGAAATTAGAAACCCAAATTTTATATTATCTGTGATAAAATAGTTTGTTTGTTTGTTTGTGGGAAGAGAAACTGAAGAGTAGTTTTCCTTACTGGAGAGTACATTTCTTTTAAGAAACCATCATATCTAGTACTTCAGCCCCTGCCAAACCTACAAGGTCCTTTAAAGAAGCTCCGTATAGGTAAAATAAGAGTTCTTCTTTCCTGTTTACGCTGGGGAACTTGCTCCCTCCTATATCTAGGACTCTACCATCCTTAATCTTGCTTATGATTCTTACCAAAAACTTTCAATATGAAAGTTACTAAACCCTTCAATAAAAGAATCAAAGAATATGTTCTTTTGCACAGTTGCCTACACAACATACAGCAAAGTCAAACATATAGCAAAATGATGTTTCTGTTGAGATGGAAATTAGGTGAATGAAGAGCATCTACCGGACATAGGAAATGTCAGATCAACCAATGCTTATGGAAGTTTCAGAAACTGGAATGCCAGGTCCTAAATCATTGCTTTTAAAGAGTATATGCCATTTATTCATTCTAGAAATTACATATATTGGTCTTTATTCATTCTGTAGCAACTTCCTCTTTCAACATGAAATGCTTCTCTCTACATGATAATAATAATTATCTCAATAACAGGTAACATTTATTGTGAGCTCAGTTTTCCAAGTGCAAACCACAGGGTTAAAGGCTTACAGAGATTAAATCAGTTAATCCTCATAACAATCTGTGAGGTAGCTATTACAATTATTGACCCCAGTTTACAAATCTAGGAAGTAACACAAAATTAACACTTCTGAGGTCATACATACCCAATAATGAAGCAAACATAGTCATAGCTATGGTTTTTTCAGTAGTCATGTACAGATGTGAGAGTTGCACTATAAAGAAGGGTCAGAACCGAAGAATTGATGCTTTTGAATTGTGGTGCTGTAGAAAACACTTGAGAGTCCCTTGGACAGGAAAGAGATTAAACCTATCTATCCTAAAGGAAATTGACCCTGACTATATTTCTGCTTTACTAACTATGCCAAAGCCTTTGACTGTGTGGATCACAATCAACTGTGGAAAATTCTGAGAGAGATGGGAATCCCAGACCACCTGACCTGCCTCTTGAGAAATCTGTATGCAGGTCAGGAAGCAACAGTTAGAACTGGACATGGAACAACAGACTAGTTCCAAATAGGAAAAGGAGTACGTCAAGGCTGTATATTGTCACCCTGCTTATTTAATTTATATGCAGAGTGAAGTGAAGTGAAGTGAAGTGAAGTCGCTCAGTCGTGTCTGACTCTTTGTGACCCCATGGACTGTAGCCTACCAAGCTCCTCTGTCCATGGGATTTTCCAGGCAAGAGTCCTGGAGTGGATTGCCATTTCCATCATGAGAAACACTGGACTGGAAGAAACACAAGCTGGACTCAAGATTGCTGGGAGAAATATCAATAACCTCAGATATGCAGATGACACCAGAAAGTGAAGAGGAACTAAAAAGCCTCTTGATGAAAGTGAAAGAGGAGAGTGAAAAAGTTGGCTTAAAGCTCAACATTCAGAAAATGAAGATTATGGCATCCAGTCCCATCACTTCATGGGAAACAGATGGGGAAATAGTGAAAACAGTGTCAGACTTTATTTTTCTGGGCTCCAAAATCACTGTAGATGGTGACTGCAGCCATGAAATTAAAAGACACTTACTCCTTGGAAGAAAAGTTATGACCAACCTAGATAGTATATTCAAAAGCAGAGACACTACTTTGCTGATTAAGGTCCATCTAGTCAAGGCTATGGTTTTTCCAGTAGTCATGTATGGATGTGAGAGTTGGACTGTGAAGAAGGCTGAGCGCCA
>NW_024070211.1:35518635-35530041 GCF_014754425.2 Oryx dammah | reverse complement strand
GTGTTGGAGAAGACTCTTGAGAGTCCCTTGGACTGCAAGGAGATCCAGCCAGTCCATTCTGAAGGAGATCAACCCTGGATTTCTTTGGAAGGAATGATGCTAAAGCTGAAACTCCAGTACTTTGGCCACCTGATGTGAAGAGTTGACTCATTGGAAAAGACTCTGATGCTGGGAGGGATTGGGGGCAGGAGGAGAAGGGGACGACAGAGGATGAGATGGCTGGATGGCATCACTGACTCGATGGACGTGAGTCTGAGTGAACTCCGGGAGTTGGTGATGGACAGGAAGGCCTGGCGTGCTGCGATTCATGGGGTCGCAAAGAGTCGGATACGACTGAGTGACAGAACTGACTGACTGATTCACTGGAATGACTGATGTTGAAACTGAAGCTCCAGTCCTTTGGCCATCTAATGCAAAGAGCCAAATCACTGGAAAAGACCCTGATGCTGGGAAAGATTGCAGGCAGGAGGAGAAGGGGATGACAGAGGGTGAGATGGTTGGATGGCATCACTGATTCAATGGACAGTAGTTGGAACAAACTCAGGGAGATAGTTAAAGACAGGGAAGCCTGGCATGTTGCATTCCATAGGGTTGCAAAGAGTAGGACATAACTTAGCCATTGAACAAAAACAATGATTGGCATTAATGCTAGACAATATTTGAAGACTACAATGCATATCTTCTCAATGTTAGGGTACATAATTTATGAGAAAAGTCTAAGTTGTTTACACAAATATAATATAAAAATATAGTGCCCAATATATTCATTGTTTTAGTAAACACATAATAATGACAGTTTTCCATTGATATCCACTGAGGACTGATTGGTTCCAGGAGCTCCCTAATGCATACTAACATCTGCAGAAGCTCAATTCCCTGACATAAAATTGTTTAGTCCAGTGAACGCAGTCACTCTTCCCATATCTGTGTTTTCAAGTCCAAAGATTCAACCTAGTGCTAATCAAAGTTGAATCCGAAGATGCAAAACCTGCAGATTCGGCAGACCTACTTTATCTATTCTCAAGTCACATATTCTCTCTACTAATATTTACTGAGTCCTAACCATGTGCAAGGAATTGTCCTAGGTGCTATTAAATCTTGCCTAACCTCCCCTGAGATTTTACTTTGAGTCTCATTACTGAACATCTATGTATAATAATGGCAGGGACACAGAGGTAATGATATAGCATTATTTAAAAATAATAGCCCAATAATGTCAGCATGGTATCACCGTCTTAGGCATCAGGAAAAGCAGCAGGGTCCTGAAAACTCAGATTTCAAGCACTAATGAGCAGTGATAGCCAACAGAACAGTGGTCTGTTGTTTGAAAAGATTGGTGAATCTTTATAATAGTTTTCACAGACTATCTATCTCTTTCAATTCTGTTTGTTTTATTCACAGTACTGCCACATAGCATGGCAGAAATTTCGTTTGTTTTTAGTTTTGACATTTTAACTACCGTGTCCTACATTAGATCAGGCAGAAATAGTCTCCAAATGTGACTTGGAGAAAACAGCATTTTTTTTCACTAAGGTATAAACTTATGGTCTTATATGCTCATTTTTCTTCCTTTCTTACTTAGATCATTGGAGCAAAAATGGGAAAAGTCATTACATCAGCAAATTAGTTCACTCAAGGAGTAGCCTCAAACCACAGGTTAATTTGAACTGTTCAAATATAATTACTTAAAAAGGAAAGGATTCATTACTTTTGTGGTGTTTGCTGGTTCATTGCACCATTGTCAGAGATTGTCAATAAGCAAATTACATCTAACACTCTGCCCTTCTGCTGAACAGGTCTGAGAATATCTACTTGCATATTACGCTTTGTTTCAATTTTTGTGTGTGACCCATATTCACATGCTCTGGGTTTAAACATCCTTAAGTACTCTCAATTTCACTTAATAATTGCATAAAAGCAATATAAGCAGTCTAATATAAATATACATAGACACTTAAATAAAATAGTTATGTTGTTATATAGCGTCAGCTTGTCTTTTGTTTTTTAACCAGGAGCTTCATGAAACTAGCTGAAAATGATACAAATACATCTGCATTTGTCTTGCAAGAATGCCCATAGCTTTGTTCAAATTTATAAAGTATCTCAGTCCACACATACACACAAAAAAAAGATGAAGAAGCACTGTTCTAGAAAACCATATTTAATAGTGACTAAAAGCTAAGATATAAACTGAGACAAGAACAGAGGAGTTGGCAGAGTGTGAAGGGAGCCACTCAAATAATTTCAAACTAGGTGCCAGAGTCAAACAATATACATACTACGTTATTTTTAGAGATTCACAAAATATAAGGAAAATACAATTACTGATATTTTTTCAGATGAAATATTATAAATGGACTCGCAGAATCTGGTTTCTAATCTTAGCAATGCTTTTGACTCGTAGACAAATATATCTCTCCAATGTGCAAGTATCATTATTTCTGTCTGTTTTATTCAGGCATTAAAAAGATAAATTTTAGAAAAAATGTAGTAACACTTCTGCATGTGCTTAATGTAGATATCTATAAAGCAAAGCTATTCTTAATTTCAAACATAATTGCTTTGATGCAAGAAGATGGCTGGAGAAACAAAAGAATTTCCTCTCTGATTTTCTTTATTTAGTTAGGAATATTATTCCATTAAAAATGATTTCCATCAATCGTACTAAAAGATTTAGAATCTCTGGCTGGATCCTCACTACCAGATGGTATATTCCAATAACCTTTTATAATACTTTAAAAGTACTGTAAACTTTTACTTTCCTGATTCCACCTGATTCCATATCTTGCCCTGTTCTTCCTATAGCTTCCTCTATCACAATCATACTCTGATATCTGAAAATCCCCACATATTATACCACTATCCCTATTTTTTTTTCTTGTGCTTAGATTTTTTTACCATGTTAAATAAAGGAAAGCTTAAATGTTACACACCATTAGAGGCCATCCCAATCCCCAATGATGTATAATCTGAAAGCTTGAAATGGAATAAAATGAACTGATTAAAGACCAAAGACCAATATACAACATCTAAAGAAACATGATACAGAAATACTTCAAAACTTATTCTACAGAAATTTGTGAGAAATGTAATATATAATATATCTCACAAGCTTCTTAGTCTGTACTATATGTTTCAGAAATGGTTCATTCATAACACTAATATTAAAAAACATTCATATTGACCAGACATCATGCTAGGTATTGGACATACGTTGGCAATCATGACAAATTTAGGACTCTTGCTAGTAACGTTTATAAAAAAAATCCCTACATACTCATAGATGATGAATATGGATTCAGAGGTTATGTGCCCACAACTCCAAGCACAGACAATAATATTAATGAATCTCCCTGTATAACTTCCCTCAAAACCCCTGATACTACAAGTCGTCCTAATTCTTTGCTTCTCAAATATGGATACCATGGGCCAGGTGATATCTGAAATATAGGGCAAATACAATTTTGAAATTTGGCAAATAAATTATATCCTATTTGTTTTATATAAACACATGAAATTAAAAATCCACAGCTAACATTTAAAATAAAATATGTCTTAAAGAAAATGTAATGTTCTCAGCAAGGATACTATTTCTCTATCATCTGCCACCAGGGATAAGAGAGGGAAATGGACACATCATGGCATAACTGTACCTTGCAGCTTTTGATAATCCTCTCATTATCACCATTAGTTGAAGAAGCACCTGAATTTGGGCAGGCTGATGCCATCATCTAGTAGACATGTGACTTGTGGAAAATCACATATGTTGTGAACCTCAGTTTCCCCATTTGTAATAGGAGAAACTTACCACCACTTACTACAAAGAATATAATATATAAATTACCTGGCATAGTTAAGGAGCTAACAGCTCTTTTTAACTTTCCCTGGAGTGACTAGATATTTACTGACAAGATGATAATATATTTAACAGAAATACTTAATAATGTATTAGTCTTTAAGTAGATGTAAACTATTGATACAAAATCTTCCCATTTCAGAATCCTTATTTCAGCTCTGTTCAGTACAAACAAATCAAATTTGCAACACAACAGTTTTTATTCCATAACTCCCAAGTGTTTGAATTTATGAGCCAAAAAAATAAAGGGTGAATTAGATTTTACTTTATTACCCTATATAATTGCAGTTCAATAAAGGATTACAAAATATGAGTTTCTGGATTTTGTAAGCAATCATCTCTATTTTTATTAGATAAGTTGTATCTCAAAAGTCAAAGAATTTGTGTAATTGAAGAAAGAGATGACTGGCTCTTGTGAATTTCCAAAGGGATAAAATATTATGATCCCCTATAAGACATGAATAAATATTTTAGTTTTGCCAAGGTAATTAGTGGAATTTTTTAAAAGATGGCACTTATTATTGTTGTTAACAAAACAGACGTAAGTATGTGAATGCTATTTTATTTCCATGTAAATGAATCATCTTCCCTTCATTGTGAAGCTATTACCTCCATTCATGTACAAAAGCAATTGTATACATTTAGGCTTCAGACAGGAGAGATGGGCAGATTTTCTCCCCATTTCTCCTCTTTGACAAAACACTCCACTTATTTATGTTTGATTGTACCCTCTGCTTGATCATGTAAGTATATTAGTATTTCTTTATCTGCAGCTATAAAGACATCTTTTTTTCTCTTTCTAACCAGGCTTCAGTTCACAAATTGGGAGAAACTCTGTCCAACTGAGACTTGATTTTTGTAAATCCTGAAGACAGGCTCTATTTACCTAGCACATATTTAATATTAATTAAGTCCTGGAGGTTGTAAAGGAAACGTCTCGTGGAGATTTCCCTGAATTTTTAAATATATCTTAGAATTTCACTTTAAATTTGTATAGACCTCATAGTTTGCCCACCATTTTTAATCTGCAACAACATTTCCCAAAGTATCATTAGTTTTAATGAATTCAAAACCATTATTAATGAACAGTAACTGAAAATTAAACTGACTAGCTTTAATATAAGGTTAAATACTTAAAATCAGAGACAGTCTTTGTTACTAACCATGTTCTTGTTTCAGGAAGCCATGTTTTCCTTGAGACAGCTAGCCTAACAAATACTTAATTTAAAACAGAAGAGCAGAAAAGAAACATTTGTTGAAATAAAAGCAAATCAATTACACAAAATGATTCTAAAATAGGTAACTTTCCTAACTTCCCAACATAAATAAAAGCAAATATGTTAGCCTCTCCTCTTTTTACAGTTATACTTTGGTCTCTTTGGAAAGTTGATAAGCAATGCCAGAAATGGAGATTTCAAACCATACAGGTACCAGCAGTATTGCTGAACATGATTTGGCTAAAGACACTTCCAACAGAATCAAAATTCAAGGAAGAAATTCAAGAAGCATCTATTTAGTAAGAACTCAAAATATTCAGTTCAGTTACTCAGTAGTGTCCACTCTTTGCAACCCCATGGACTGCAGGATGCCAGGCTTTCCTGTTCATCACCAACTCCTGAAGCTTGCTCAAACTCATGTCCATTGAATTGGTGATGCCATCCAACCATCACATCCTCTGCCATCCCCTTCTCCTCCTGCCTTCAATCTTGCTTGGCATCAGGGTCTTTTCCAATGAGTCAGTTCTTTGCCTCATGTGACCAAAGTATTGAAGTTTCAACTTCAGCATCAGTCCTGCCAATGAATATTCAGGACTCATTTCTTTTAGGATTGACAGGTTGGATCTTCTTGCAGTCCAAGGGACTCTCAAGAGTCTTCTCCAACACAACAGTTTAAAAGCATCAATTCTTTGGCACTCAGCTTTCTTTAGAGTCCAACTCTCACATCCATATATGACTACTGGAAAAGCCATAGCTTTGACTAGATGGACCTTTGTTGGCAAAGTAATGTCTTTGCTTTTTAATATGCTGTCTACGTTGGAGAAGGAAATGACACCCTACTCCAGTACTCTTGCCTGGAGAATCCCATGGATGGAGGAGCCTGGTGAGCTGCCATCTATGGGGTCGCACAGAGTCAGACATGACTGAAGCGACTTACCAGCAGCATCAGCCTGTTGGTCATAACTTTTCTTCCAAGGAGCAAGCGTCTTTTAATTTCATGGCTAAAGTTACCATCTGCAGTAATTTTGGAGCCCCCAAAATAAAATCTCTCATTTTTCCATTCTTTCCCTATCTATCTGTCATGAAGTGATGGGACTGGATGCCATAATCTTAGTTTTCTGAATGTTGAGTTTCAAGCCAACTTTTTCACTCTCCTCTTTCACTTTCAACAAGAGGCTTTTTAATTCTTTGCTTTCTGCCATAAGAATGGTTTCATCTCATATCTGAGGTTATTGATATTTTCCCAGCAATCTTGATTCCAGCTTGATTCTCATGAACACTATGAAAATATTCAGTAACAGAAAAATGTGTCAGAAAGTACAAGTAGAGAGAACTAACTTGAAGATGGCAAAAGAATGAAAGATTCCTGAGAAGAACTATAAAAATCTCATCAGAAACAGGTAACCTCAAAGAATTTGTTCAAAGAATAAAAGAGATGTGAAGGCAGTCTGGTTGCGACACTTGTCACCCCACAGATCGCCAGGGTTGATTTGGCTGATCTGGCCGTATAGGCCAGTGTTCTCTTCTTCCCTCACCACTCCGTGTGTGTCCCTCTCGAAGCAGTGCACTTGATGGAAGAGGACGACCATCCTGGATAAAGGAGGACCGGTCTTTGGTCAAGGGTAAGCAAGTAGCTCTGCTTCCCTGCAAAAACCCCCAAACAAGCTCTCAAAAAACAAAAGAGAATGAATGAAAAGTCTGTGTAAATTAAACATTAATAGCAGGTAACACTCATTTAACATAGCTAGTAGTATCTGCATATGTGGCATTACCTAAAATCATAGAATAAAAACAAGAACATACAAATGGGAAATACACACTTAGGCACCATATTGAAATTCCTTTATAAAAGAATCTGGCCAAGTAGTGCCTAAAACCTGTAGACATTGGTGCAATATGGTGTTAATGTCTTGAGAGAGGAATGACAAGAGAACATGAAGACTACACTTTAAGAGAACTTCCACAGGATAGTTGTTAAAATTATTGTCTGTGATTGAGGAAGGAGAGAATGGCTAACAAATAAAAGCATCATCCTGCTGACTCAGATGGTAAAGAATCTGCCTATAGTGCAGGAGACCCAGGTTCAGTCCCTGCGTGGGGAAGATCTCCTGGAGAAGTGAATGGCAACCCACTCCATTATTCTTGTCTGAAGAATTTCATGGACAGAAGAGGATGGTGGGCTACAGTCCATGGGGTCGCAAAGAGTAGACACGACTGAGCAACTAATACTTTCACTTTAATCTTTAAGAATTTCAATCCTCAACTTAAACGCTAGACAACCAACCCTAAATCTCTTTTGTTAAACCCTAAACCATCCTTTGGTGACATACATACCAGCCACTTTCCATTTAGACACACACAGCTCTATTTCTCAGCAATATTTAGCTCAGTGGGGTTTTTATAGTATAGGCAGTCTGCTAGGCCATCTTTCCCAATCTCCATAAAGCTGTCTCTACATTTCTTCTCGTTCCACAAACTTCCTTAACACTGTCATTCTTCTCTCTCAAACACATCCTTGACAGTCCCCTTCAAAGAAGGAACAGGCCACTAGGTTATAACTCCATTAACTTTGAGCATCTGTACTCACCTTTCTTTCCCAAATCACAATGAAAAGGGAACTTTTTTCCCAGTTCAAAGTCAATTCTTTCTCTGACATGTTTTTAACCCATTCCCTTCCATCCCTTTCAGGATTAAAAATATCTTCCACAGTAAGTTTATCCTCTTATCTCCAAAGTTTTCAAAACTTCTCTAGTTATACATTCTACATCTTTATATCCATATTTCCTCAATAGAAACAACAAAAACAAAACCAATACTCAACCAGTGATCAATACTGAACCCCTGTCAAGGGGGCACTTAGTTTCCATTTCCTTCTTCCACAAGCCATCTTAATAGGATAATATATCCGTGCTCTCTGCTGTCCCTCCCCCGCCCTCTCTCATCACTGAAGTTTACCTTGCAAAGGACATCAACTGCCTCCAAAGTCAATTTTGTGCATTCTTCAGTCTTTTCCTTCACAATCACTCTCTCTCTTGAATATTTTTTATAAAATCCTATAACCCCAATTGTTCTTTCTTGGCCTTCTTCCAGACAATTTTATAATCTGGAAATGTTGAGGTCTCAGAATTCTGTCCTTGAAATTATTTTCCATTCTTCCAGGATATTCTGGCTGATTCCCAGAGTCTCATCAATCCATGAGGTGATGATACTAAAATCTGTATTTTTAGCCTCAACACTTCCTCGAATCTCTAGACATGACTATACAGTATTTTCACCATTTGTTCTTGAATCACTATTTTTTCTCCTCAAGCTTGTTTCTCCTCCTGTATTTCTTAACTCCATAAATGGCACCTTCATCCACTCAGCCTGTAGCTAAAGAATTGGGCATATTCCTCCCTAGGGCTCATTGTCAGCCTCATTTTTCTTTAGAAACTAGGCCAAAGTCCAGTGTCCTGCATTCCTCAGCATGAATAAACTATTTTCAGCTCCTCAAAATGGCCATGTATTTCAAACATTCATAACCTGGACTGTTAATACTGGAAAAGCTCTTCCTGCATTAAATCTATGGACATTTCAGGTCTCATTTTAAGAACTTCCCTGGTGGTGCAGTGGTTAAGAATCTGCCTTCCAATGCTAGGGACCTGGGTTTGATCTCTGGACAGGGAACTTAAATCTCACATGCAGTGGGGCAACTAAGCCTACGCAATTCTCAACTAGAGAGCCCATGCACCTCAAGAAGAGAGCTCAAACACTTCAAACAGATAGCCCATATACTCCAAAGAAAGATCCCACACACCACATCTAAGAACCAACACAGCCTAAGATCATTAAAGCTTACAGTGAAAAGAATCATCCCTTGAACTAATGATGCCACAGGAGTAGAGGGGTGAAGCAAAATTCACAAGGGCATTTTACACATTATAAGATTTCCAGATTTACTCCTTAAGAATCTGAGCTCTTCTACTAACTGAAGAAGTTAAGGTTCTTCAGAACATCTTTAGAACAGAAGAAATCACAATAGTTTGTATGTTAAGATCATTAAAGCTTACAGTGAAAAGCAATATGATGAAAACTGAGTTTTAGGTAATCAGAGAAATATAATCTATAAAAGTTTCAAATTACGTTACTTTATTTTATGTTGTGTATATGTCAGCATATAATATATGCATGTAAGCATATAATGTATGCATGTAAGCATATATGTATAAAGTATAGATAGATAAATAGAGAGGAAATGAATACAAATTTAACATTAAAACATTAATAAGGCACTTAAAATATTTTCTTCATATAAAATTAAAATACATAATCAAATTTATGAATGTCAAATTAACATGTTTAATTATGTTATCATGGCTGCTCCATTCTTTATTTATTTTGAAATTAGATAAACTGTCAACTAAGGCTTTTTCATTTTGATACACTTGGTAGAACAAACACTACTTCCTAATGTATTACTGGCTTTGGAGAGCCTTTACCAAAAATAATAAAGAAAAACTAATTAGTCTCCTAGAATCCCTATTAACATAAGTTATTTAGAGAATGCTTACTCTGAGCAATATATATTGTCAAATATTTTCTATAAATCATCTTATTTAATACTTTTCATGCTTTTTACCTATTTTGTACCAATATTCTTCTAGCACTAAATGAGATTTAATTGGCCAAAATTATACAGATAAATAAACTCCAGAGTTTTTTTATTCCCTTTATATCACCTAACATATGACTGGCATTACTATTCACATTCACAATATAACTATGCATCTTCCCTGTCAAAGGAAGCTACAATGAGGCAAACCTAAGTCAGAAAACAATGACCCTTTTATATTCTGAAGACATTTTCAATATGCTTTACAATACGATAAGCTAACATATAAAATATTATGACTTAATTTCCTTTATTTATTAAAATATACCCATATTATATAACACGTGACAAAAATAAAATTTGAATCTAAATATAAACAAAATATAAGCAACTTAAAGTGTTTACATAATTATACATTATGTTCCTAATTATATCTCTGAACATCAAGAAAAATATATCTGTTAACCTAGGACATACACTTAATGAATATGAAAGAGATTTTCAAAAATCAAAATGGTTTTCTGAAATATATATATTTAATAGTCTGTTATTATTTTACTTCAGTTCAGTTCAGTCACTGTTCTGTCCGACTCTTTGCAATCCCATGGACTGCAGCACTCCAGGCTTCCCTATCCATCACCAACCTCTGGAGTTTACTCAAACTCATGTCCATTGAGAGAGTGATGCCATCTAACCATCTCATCCTCTGTCATCCCCTTCTCCTCTTGACTTCAATCTTTCCCAGCATCAGGGTGTTTTTAAATGAGTCTGTTCTTCGCATCAAGTGGCCAAAGTATTGCAGTTTCAGCTTCAGCATCAGTCCTTCCAATGCCTACTCAGGACTGATTTCCTTCAGGATGGACTGGTTGGATCTACTTGTTGTCCAAGGGACTCTCAAGAGTCTTCTCCAACACCACAGGTCAAAAGTAACAATTCTTTGGTGCTCAGCTTTCTTTATGGTCCAATTCTCACATCCATACATGACTACTGGAAAAAATAGCTTTTAACTAGATGGACCTTTGTTGGCAAAGTAATGTCTCTGCTTTCAAATATGCTGTCTAGTTTGGTCATAACTTTTCTTCCAAGGAGTAAGTGTCTTTTAATTTCATGGCTGCAATCACCATCCACCGTGATTTTGGAGCCCCAAAAAATAAAGTCTGCCACTGTTTCCACATCTATTTGCCATGAAGTGATGGAACCAGATACCATCATATTAGTTTTCTGAATTTTAAGTTTCAAGCCAACTTTTTCACTCTCTCTTCCACTTCCATCAAGACGCTCTTTAGCTTCACTTTCTGCCATAAGTATCTTCTTTAGACAGCCTAAAATAGTTCAGTTGGACCTACTGATATTTAAGCACATATGCCAAATATGAAATATTTACCTTCAGTTCAGTTCAGTTGCTCAGTCGTGCCCGACTCTTTGCGACCCCATGAACCACAGTATGCCAGGCCTCCCTGTCCATCACCAACTCCCGGAGTTCACTCAGATTCACATCCATTGAGTCAGTGATGTCATCCAGCCATCTCATCCTCTGTTGTCCCCTTCTCCTCCTGCCCCCAATCCCTCCCAGCATCAGGGTCTTTTCAAATCAGTCAACTCTTCACATGAGGTGGCCAAACTACTGGAGTTTCAGTTTTAGCATCATTGCTTCCAAAGAAATTCCAGGGTTGATCTCCTTCAGAATGGACTGGTTGGATCTCCTTGCAGTCCAAGGGACTCTCAAGAGTCTTCTCCAACAC
>NW_024070211.1:35377303-35518235 GCF_014754425.2 Oryx dammah | reverse complement strand
TGGCGCTCAGCCTTCTTCACAGTCCAACTCTCACATCCATACATGACCACAGGAAAAACTATAGCCTTGACTAGACGGACCTTAGTCGGCAGAGTAATGTCTCTGCTTCTGAATATGCTATCTAGGTTGGTCATAACTTTTCCTCCAAGGAGTAAGCATCTTTTAATTTCATGGCTGCACTCATCATCTGCAGTGATTTTGGAGCCCAAAAAAATAAAGTCTGACACTGTTTCCACTGTTTCCGCATCTATTTCCCATGAAGTGATGGGACCAGATGCCATGATGTTCATTTTCTGAATGTTGAGCTTTAAGTCAATTTTTTCACTCTCCTCTTTCATTTTCATCAAGAGGCTCTTTAGTTCCTCTTCACTTTCTGCCATAAGGGTGGTGTCATCTGCATATCTGAGGTTATTGATATTTCTCCCGGCAATCTTGATTCCAGCTTGTGTTTCTTCCAGTCCAGCATTTCTCATCATGTACTCTGCATAGAAGTTAAATAAGCAGGGTGACAATATACAGCTTTGACGTACTCCTTTTCCTATTTGGAACCAGTCTGTTGTTCCATGTCCAGTTCTAACTGTTGCTTCCTGACCTGCATACAGATTTCTCAAGAGGCAGGTCAGGTGATCTGGTATTCCCATCTCTCTCAGAATTTTCCACACTTTATTGTGATCCACACAGTCCAAGGCTTTGGCATAGTCAATAAAGCAGAAATAGTTGTTTTTCTGGAACTCTCTTGCTTTTTCCATATTTACCTTGGCTGCTTATAAATAAACAGTACTTAAGTTGTGAGCATATATTTATTTATTCACACACACACACACATACACACATGGAGACACAGCATACCCCAATACAATGCTTTAAAAAGATAATAATTTATAATTTATCTGTGTTCTTTATTTTCATATAAATAAGTAAAATGCTTTCATATCTGCTCCCCCACCAAAAAAAAGTGCACAATTTAATTGTTCATATTTTTAATCCCACAAGACCATTGTTTTCCATTTGAAATACAATATTTCAAACAGGAAAAAGAACTTTATAAATAAAAGCCTCCCTGGGTATACACAAATTCACAAACATACTCCATCTCCCCATCTCAGCGCTGCGATGGCATTAAGTTCGTGCATGATGGATGGTTGCTTTGCCAGAATAGTCAGCCGTGAGCCCCTCCACCCCATTTATTTATTTAATTACATGGCACTGGGAATACCAGGCAATAAAATTGCATTTTCATCCATAGCTGATTTCCATTTAGAGCTTGTCATGTTAATAGTGAAATAAATTGCTCTAATTGCCAGCAAACTTCATCAAATTCACATTCTTTCCTTATTTTATTCAATATTTATTATTAGGACACTCCATGTCTTAACTTGCCTGGCTGGTAAAAGCAGTCCAGTTTCTGAATTAATGTATATTCTAGTAGTCAGTTGAGTAGCTTTTATTTTTTCTGATACTTTTCTAATATAATGGTTAAAATTTAGATGTATTTGTTCATATTGCTTTGAGGGAATTTATTATATTTCCCTACAAATTTACTTACTGAATAATTATGATTTGATACTTGGGGAAAAGAGGGTGATTTAAATGAAGCAAAAGTCAATTAATTTTTTTTTACATCATTTGTGACTATAAGATTTAATTGTACTTATTTCAAGGTGGTATTTTCAACTGACCAAAATGTATTTTGGTTTCTACAACTTATTAATCTGTGATATACTTCCAAAGCCACTTGATATGTTTTAAGATGAAAAATCTAAGTATCCCTGAATCATAAACGAGAACAGACTTGACAATAAAATGCATATAAAATGCATATAAAACTTAAAGCAAGAAGGCCTACATTCCAATCTGAGCTATATCATTTATAACCTACGTTTGTGGCATGATCACTTAATCTTTCAAAGCCTTAGTTTTCCCTTTCACTAACCAAGGCATTAGATTAGATGGCCCCTAGGTCCACATTAGTTCTAAAATTTCTGTTATGCTAATGACAAAGGAAGAAAAGATGAGCCTAGAATATAGTTCAACTGAGAGCAGAGTAGCTCTCCAAGTACAAACATCAGATCCTAGAACCTCCAGCAAAAGCAGGAAACACTTCACTGAAAAACAAACAATGCTAATTACTGGCAGACACAAGTATTTTAAAAGCTAAATCTTTGCAAATATATTACAATATTATTTGAATTATATAATAAAGTCTAACCAATACAAATTATTAAAATATGCAGGAATAGTTATCTTGTAGTATTTTAAGTCCACTAACAAGACAGTGTTAAGCTGCTATTCTAAAAGGCTTTTCATCAAGAATTTTAAGGAATATAGCCCAGGTTTGTAGCTTTCTGATAATTTATCTAAATGAAGAGCATTGAGAATTGAAGGAAACAAGTGCTTAGTAAGTTTCTGGGACTTATTCTTACAAATAGCATTTCTTTGGGATATTTTGATATCACAAAGTATATGATTTAAGTTACAAGCTAGTGTCTAAAATAGGGGAATTTCACATAGTAGCTTTAAATAGCAGGTGATTTGAGACAAAGTTATTATTTTCTTTGAAAATAAAAAGACTTAATTCATCTCCTGGCTCCAAAACAGGCCCCAAACTACAATCTGACCTAAAGTATTCTCAAAGAGTAATCAAAGGTTGGTTAAGATTTTTGAACAATTGCTTTATTTGTTCTCAAATGTTCAAAGAAATACTAGATTGAAGTCCCCAAACCATGAAACATAATCAAGAGATAACTTTGCTCTGAATTTTTGAGAAAGCAGTTGCTGTTTTTTATATCTTTATCCAACCCACCACTCTGAAGAAAATCATCTACAACTTCAATAGAATAACTGATATGCAGCTGAATGGGTTCAGATGAGATTTACTTACATAAGAATACTTGGTTGCTGATTCTGACATAAAAGACAATGATTGAGAAAGCATAAGCATAAATCTCTGGCAAATATCAATAACAGACATTGAATGTTAACTGAATCTGAATTTATATGGAACTCCTAGTTCTGAATGTTACTTGTCAAATTACAGTATATCCAGATTTTTTTTCTCATAAATGAAATAGTTACAAAGAATATCAGAAAAAATTTCTTTTCTCTTTCCTTCCTTCTTTCATTCATTCATCTATTTATTGTAGAAAACAGCAAGAATTCTGAAAATCTAAAACCATACCATATTTTAGGCACTAGTTATAAATAATGAGTCTCAGGAGACAGTTTTGTTTATAACATTTAGAGTTGGCATTTTCTCTGCCAAACATGTCATCCTCACCTACATTCATTCTCCAAATGGTATTTTTATAAAAGACTCTGAAGGAGCATGAAAAGACCAGAAGGTATTTTGAAGTTTTATAGTTTGACCCCTAGACATCTTGCATCTAAGGCATCAAAGGGTGATCAATATATATTGATAAAGTGCCTTAGCTTTAACTTTTCCCCACCTCAATTCAAGAAAATAAAGGTTGCAATGATGCATAGAAATTAAGTTGTGAGCCAAATTCCTGACAGTTCTCCATACAGGATACTGAGTCATGAAACTCAGGCATGCATTTCCTTGGTGGTCAGGTTAATTAAATGTGTTGAAGCAATATTCAGTGAAATGTTAGCTCCATAATTTCACCTAACTTAAAGGACCATCACTTTGGTAATAAAAGTAAATTGCAATTTATAGGCATGCTGGGGGAACTACATTAGAAGAGTTACTTAGAGGAAATATTTTTGTAGGATTTGGGCCTATAACCTCATATTGGGTATAAATCACCCCAGCAGATAAAACAAAAAAGTAATATATCTGAGGTTCTTTTCTGTTTAAAATATACAAAATTGTAAAAATCATTCAGTCTGAAGGAGAATAGTCTGGTCCACAGATTTAAGATAAGCATCACAGAAAATTTAATGATAAGAAAGCTTATTTAACCATAAATATAAAGCCTCAAATTTGAAAAAATAGCAATAGTATATAAATAAGGAAGCCTATGACTATTTAAAATTTAATTCCTTTGGCACTATGCCAAAACCAATACAGAATTGTAAAGTAAAAATTAAAAATAAATAAATAAATTTTAAAAAATAAATAAATAAATAAAAATAAAATAAAATTTAATTCCTGTACCTAACTTAATGCTCTCTGATATAAGAATTTTATTATTTATACAATCCAAGGAAAGATATAACCAATCAAGTGATTTTAGTCTGTTCATATTTCCCAATCATTTAAGACTGTAAGTACATTGAAAATATAATCCTTAAGAGATGTACACTGTACTAAGCATATTTATTCAAAAAATATTTCTTGAATACTTATAAAATTTTGTTAGGAATTTTAGCAAAGACAAATCAAAGTTTCAGTTTTTATTGTTTTTTGACTTTAAAATGAAGGCAATGACAATGACTGTGAGATTATCATGAGACTAAAAGACTAGAAAGAGATGTTTATATAATAAAAGGTATCTAGTACAGTGATTGGGCATAGCAATAAATATTTGTTACCATTCACTGATACAGGAAGTAAATGAGTACTCCTTAAATAGTAATTTTAAGATAAGTTAATTAATAAAATAAACAAAGAGCAATGAAAGGTACTTCAGATAATTACTTTGTATATTTGCAACTCATCTTTTTCATTAAGTAGCAATTTGTGTCATAACTTTCAACGTCATATAAGCTTGCAAGTATTTTTTTAAAGAAATCAGAGACCTTTAATATTTTCTTTTTCAGAGTAAAATTATGACTGTCATGGGACTGCCCCGGCAGTTCAGTAGTTAAGGTTCCATACTTTCAATGCAAGGGGTATAGTCTGATCCCTGGTCAAGTAACTAAGATCCCACATGCTGCATGGCACAGCCAAAAATATGATAGTTGTATTGTTATGAATGATAAAAGTGAGAAATTTAAGAACTTGTATGACATATTTAATCACAGAATATTCCAAGGAGTAAGCATCTTTTAATTTCATGGCTGCACTCACCATCTGCAGTGATTTTGGAGCCCAAATAAACTCAGCCACTGTTTCTGCATCTATTTGCCATGAAGTGATGGGGCTGGATGCCATGATCTTAGTTTTCTGAATGTTGAGTTTTAACCCAACGTTTTTACTCTCCTCTTTCACTTTCATCAAGAGGCTCTTCAGGTTTTCCTCACTTCCTGCTGTAAGTGACACTTTCTGGGAGGTGACATTCCAGTGTAAATAGGCTAAAAGTAGCAGGTGCGAGCCACTCTCTTGCTTCAGAAATCCCAAAGGGTGGAGCAAAGCTAGTTATGTCACCTCGCAGGTGGTGTCATCTGCATATCTGAAGTTATTTGCTGGTATTTCTCTCAGCAATCTTGATTCCAGCTTGTGCTTCCTCTAGCCCAGTAGTTCTCATGATGTACTCTGCATATAAGTTAAATAAGCAGGGTGGAACCAGTCTGTTCCACTTCCAATTCTAACTGTTGCTTTCTGATCTGCATACAGATTTCTCAAGAGGCAGGTCAGGTGGTCTGGTATTCCCATCTCTTTCAGAATTTTCCATGCTATGGAGCACTATTTAAAGACTGTTAGACCAATGCAGGAAACAGTTCAAGTCTTCAATTCATTTATTAGCTTTTGCCTTGAGGAAATACCACCTAGTTGAACCCCAAAGAAAGTGAAGATCCTCCTTTGACAGGCATAGAGTTTTTAAGTCTTTCTCGGAGACTTATATTTCACATCATAGGCTCTGTTTTGGGGTGGTAGAGAGGGGGAGAATAGAGATAGCAAGTAGAAGAGGAACTGTTTGGACCATTCCAGGAACCTAGACAGGGAAGGACCCTGCTTCTTTTGTGAAACTGGGGCCGGGGGGGGCAGTGTCATAATTTCCCTGTCTTCTTGATAGAACATTATGAAGTGAAGCAACTCTTGTTTTCTGTCATATAACATTATTATTTTTATTTAGTGGGAGTCTGGTGGTAAATTTTCCAAAACTCATTGATTTAAGAATTATGTATGTTTTTGTCAATCTAACAGCTGTCTCCCAACTGGATTTCAAACTCTCTGAATATAAGAATGCCTGGTACCCACAAATTCATTAGATCAGTACTCAATAAATATTTGTTGGAAAAAAATCACTGATATTTTGTGAGGTACTGTTTCAAAAGTATATAAAACTAATGGAACACATTAAAAGAATAAGCTCATTCTAAATTATTTGAAGTATGTCAGTATTATATGTAGTCTTTTTTTAAAGTAAGATATAACTCAGATATACACACAAATAACTCTCATCTCTTTTTATTGACGTGCTTGATTAAGATGGCAAACAGCAGAAGTATATGTGACTATGTCAAATTGAACAGCTCTAGGTGGCGCAGACGGTAAAGCGTCTGTCTATAATGCGGGAGACCCAGGTTTGATCCTTGGGTTGGGAAGATCCCCGCCTGGAAAATCCCATGGACAGAGGAGCCTGGCAGGCTACAGTCCACGGGGTCACAAAGAGTCGGACACGACTGACCGACTTCACTATATTCACTATAAAGGGAAGGATCTCAAACTGCTTTCTTCATCTCTTCCTCATTTCCTTCTCCTCTCTTTCCATTTCCCTTCTTTGCTATTCGTTTCCTCTTCCTCCTTCCTTTCCACTTTCTGCCTCTTACTTCTTCTATTTAAGTTTTAAATTAAATCTTAGGCAAAAAGTTGTTTCCAAGGAAGATGATAACACTAATTTCTTATTAGGTATCCCAACCTCAGTGCAGAAGCAAAGATCTTTCTAACAACTGCATAGATATAGACCTTTCCAACAAACAAATTAAATGCACTACTTCTTTCACATTTTCAACCCACACCATAATCAAATGAAATGTAACACAATGGAAGCCAAAGAAGCAATTTAAGTTTATAAGAAAATGAGCAATGTGAAGTTTTTAAGGAAAAAAATTACTAAAATCATCCCAACTGTGAAAGTTTATAAGATCAAGGAATATGTTCTAAAAGTTATCATGGGCTAGTAGTGTGTCTAAAAATTACAAAAGCATTCATCAATGAAAAATCTGTAAGTTTTTCAACATTCCAAGTGCAGTGAAGTATTCTAGAAAAATTTGGTAAGTCTCTTCATATGGGAGAGATAAAGAACAAGGCAGACAATTTAGAAATTAATGAAAATAAATTAAGGAAGCATATCCCTGTTGGACACCAATTTATATTGATCAATTTTATATAACAAAGTGTTCAATTTACAGTTTATGATACTTTTTTTGAGTTTATGCTTAAATTTAGAAACTAAAAAGAACTGATATACATTCAGATGATAGCAATGTAATCTCTTCACTATCAAATATGGCAAGTAAATGATATCAACTAGAAATGTTACAACTTTTAAGAAATTAATAAATTTATTTTACCCCTGTGGGTTTATTTTTTGACAGTTTTTTCCATGTGTATGTCATCATATTTTATATACCTCAGAATACTCTAACTGTTCCATTTGTGTGAATAAATATACTCTAATGCCATTATCCTGTGCTGGCACAGGAGGGCCGAGAGGAGCTACTCCACACTCCAGGAGGGCCGAGAGGAGCTACTCCACTTTCAAGGTCAGGAGGGGTGACCTCATCCAAGGTAAGGAGCAGCAGCTGTGCTATGCTGGAGTAGCCATGAAGAGATACCCAAGTCCAAGGTAAGAGAAACCCAAGTAAGGCAGTAGGTGTTGCAAGAGGGCACCAGAGGGAAGATATACTGAAACCATAATCACAGAAAACTAGCCAGTCTGATCACAGACCACAGCCTTGTCTAACTCAATGAAACTAAGCCATGCTGTGTGGGGCCACCCAAGACGGACGGGTCATGGTGGAGAGGTCTGACAGAATGTGGTCCACTGGAGAAGGGAATGGCAAACCACTTCAGTATTCTTGCCTTGAAAACCCCATGAACAGCATGAAAAGGTAAAATGATAGGATACTGAAAGGAACTCCCCAGGTAAGTAGGTGCCCAATATGCTACTGGAGATCAGTGGAAAAATAACTCCAGAAAGAATGAAGTGTTGGAGCCAAAGCAAAAACAATACCCAGCTGTGGATGTGACTGGTGAGAGAAGCAAGGTCCGATGCTGTAAACAGCATTATTGCATAGGAACCTGGAATGTCAGGTCCATGAATCAAGGCAAATTGGAAGTGGTCAAACAAGAGATGGCAAGGGTGAATGTCAACATTCTAGGAATCAGCAAACTAAAATGGACTGGAATGGGTGAATTTAATTTAGATGACTATTATATCTATGACTGTGGGCAGGAATCCCTGAGAATAATTGGAGTAGCCATCATGGTCAACAAAAGAGTCTGAAATGCAGTACTTGGATGCAGTCTCAAAAACGACAGAATGATCTCTGTTCATTTCCAAGGCAAACCATTCAATATCACAGTGATCCAAGCCTATGCCCCAAACAGTAATGGTGAAGAAGCTGAAGTTGAACAATTCTATGAAGACCTACAAGATCTTTTAGAACTAACACCCAAAAGAGATGTCCTTTTCATTATAGGGGACTGGAATGCAAAAGTAGGAAGTCAAGAAATACCTGGAGTAACAGGCAAATTTGGCCTAGGAGTACGGAATGAAGCAGGGCAAAGGCTCACATAGTTTTGCCAAGAGAATGCACTGGTCATAGCAAAAACCCTCTTCTAATAACACAAGAAAAGACTCTACACATGGACATCACCAGATGGTCAACACCGAAATCAAATTGATTCTATTCTTTGCAGCCAAAGATGGAGAAGCTCTATACAGTCAGCAAAAACAAGACTGGGAGCTGACTGTGGCTCAGATCATGAACTGTATATTGCCAAATTTAGACTTAAATTGAAGAAAGTAGGGAAAGCCACTAGACCATTCAGGTATGACCTCAATCAAATCCCTTATGCTTATAAAGTGGAAGTGAGAAATAGATTTAAGAGACTAGATCTGATAGACAGAGTGCCTGATGAACTATGGATAGAGGTTCGTGACATTGTACAGGAGACAGGGATCAAGACCATCCCCATGAAAAAGAAATGCAAAAAAGCAAAATGGCTGTCTGAGGAGGCCTTACAAATAGCTGTGAAAAGAGAAGCGAAAAGCAAAGAAAAGGAAAGATAGTCCCATTTGAATGCAGAGTTTCAAAGAAAAGCAAGGAGAGATAAGAAAGCCTTCCTCAGTGATCAATGAAAAGAAATAGAGGAAAACAACAGAATGAAAATGACTAGAGATAGCTTCAAGAAAATTAGAGATACCAAGGGAACATTTCACGCTAAGATGGGCTCAATAAAGGACAGAAATGGTATGGACCTGACAGAAGCAGAAGATATTAAGAAGAGTGGCAAGAAAACACAGAAGAACTGTACAAAAAAGATCTTCACGACCCAGATAATCACGATGGTGTGATCACTCACCTAGAGCCAGACATCCTTTTATGTGAAGTCAAGTGGGCCTTATGAACAAAGCTATTGGAGGTGATGGAATTACAGTTGAGTTATTTCAAATCCTGAAAGATGATGCTGTGAAAGTGCTGCACTCAATATGCCAGCACATTTGGAAAACTGAGCAGTGGCCACAGGACTGGAAAAAGTCAGTTTTCATTCCAATCCCAAAGAAAGGGAATGCCAAAGATTGCTCAAACTAATGCATAGTTTCACTCATCTCACACGCTAGTAAAGTAATGCTCAAAAATTATCCAAGACAGGCTTCAGCAATACATGAACCGAGAACTTCCAGATGTTCAAGCTGGTTTTAGAAAGGGCAGAGGAACCAGAGATAAAATTGCCAACATCCACTGGATCATCGAAAAAGCAAGAGAGTTCCAGAAAAACATCTATTTCTTCTTTATTGAGTAGGTCAAAGCCTTTGACTGTGTGGATCACACTAAACTGTGGAAAATTCTGAAAGAGATGGGAATACCAGACCACCTGACCTGCCTCTTGAGAAACCTATATGCAGGTCAGGAAGCAACAGCTAGAACTGGACATGGAACAACAGACTGGTTCCAAATAGGAAAAGGAGTACGTCGAGGCTGTATATTGTCACCCTGCTTATTTAACTTATATGCAGAGTACATCATGAGAAACGCTGGACTGGAAGAAACACAAGCTGGAATCAAGATTGCCGGGAGAAATATCAATAACCTCAGATATGTAGATGACACCACCCTTATGGCAGAGAGTGAAGAGGAACTAAAAAGCCTCTTGATGAAAGTGAAAGAGGAGAGTGCAAAAATTGGCTAAAAGCTCAACATTCAGAAAACGAAGATCACAGCATCTGGTCCCATCACTTCATGGGAAATAGATGGACAGATAGTGGAAACAGTGTCAGACTTTATTTTGGGGGGCTCCCAAATCACTGCAGATGGTGAGTGCAGCCATGAAATTAAAAGACGCTTACTCTTTGGAAGGAAAGTTATGACCAACCTAGATAGCATATTAAAAAGCAGGGACATTACTTTTCCAACAAAGGTCCATCTAGTCAGTGGTATGGTTTTTCCAGTGGTGATGTGTGGATGTGAGAGTTGGACTATGAAGAAGGCTGAGCACTAAAGAATTGATGCTTTTGAACTGTGGTGTTGGAGAAGACTCTTGAGAGTCCCTTGGACTGCAAGGAGATCCAACCAGTCCATCCTAAAGGAGATCAGTCCTGGGTGTTCATTGGAAGAACTGATGCTGAGGCGGAAACTCCAAGACTTTGGCCACCTCATGCGAAGAGTTGACTCACTGGAAAAGACCCTAATGCTGGGAGGGATTGAGGGCAGGAGGAGAAGGGGACGACAGAGGATGAGATGGCTGGATGGCATCACCGACTTGATGCACATGAGTTTGGGTGAACTCCATGAGTTGGTGATGGACAGAGAGGCCTAACATGCTGTGATTCATGGGGTTGCAAAGAGTCAGACACTACAGAGCAACTTAACTGAAGTGAACTGAATTCCATTATCTTTTTTTCATTGCTAACTGATATGTAACATTTATAATTTAGTATTAAAATATCCCAGTTTAAAATAATAAATCAGAATCTGGTTCAAGGTCATGTTCTTCTCTCCCCTCTTTGTAGAAATATAATTAATGTATCACTTTATGAATGTCATGAAATCTCTTATGATGGCATATTTACCACCATTTCTGGGCTCCCCTGGTGGTTCAGTGGTAAAAAAAATCCACCTGCCAGTGCAGGATACGTCGATTTGACCCCCGCATTGGGAAGATCCCATAATGAAGGAAATGGCAGTGCAGTCCACTCTTCTTGCCTGGGAAATCTCACTGACAGAGGAGCCTGGCAGGCTGCAGTCCATGGGGTTGCAAAAGAGCTGGACACGACTGAGAGACTAAACAACAATTACCACCATTTTTACACATCACAATTTAGTTTCATTTCGCTCTAACAGATTTTCTAAGTCTCTTTCTTAATTTCGCATTTTTTAAAATTGCTTCGCTCTTAATAAACTCTGGTACGTGTTCAGTCGCTTCAGTCACGTCTGACTCTGCAACCCTGTGGACTGTAGCCTGCCAGGCTACTCTGTCCATGGGATTTCCCAATAAACTTGGGTACCATCTATCAGTTTGGACCCACCTGCAAATTGCATTAACTACTACTGTTTATCCTCTTCTACTAAATCACATAGTGGTAAATGGGATTCAGTCTCAAAGTTCTTGAGGTACTTTTTCAGCCTGAATCATTTTCCATTTGTGATTACCTCCCCCACTCCAAGTGAAACTATCTTTGACTTCCAAATCCACTTCTAGATAACTAGCTTAACAGTGAGCTATAGAGCTATAGCAGCTGCAAGACAAGGAAGTCTTTTCTCTTTAAAAAGTAAACTCACTCTACACATCTGTGTCTCTTTTGCTGTCTCACATACAGGGTCATCATTACCATCTTTCTAAATTCCATATATATGTGTTAGTATACTGTATTGGTGTTTTTCTTTCTGGCTTACTTCACTCTGTGTAATCGGCTCCAGATGTGTAGAGCAGACTTTTGGACTCTGAGGGAGAGGGAGAGGGAGAGGGTGGGATGATTTGGGAGAATGGCATTGAAACATGTATACTATCATGTAAGAAATGAATCGCCAGTCTATGTTCGATGCAGGATACAGGATGCTTGGGGCTGGTGCACGGGGATGATCCAGAGAGATGATATAGGGTGGGAAGTGGGAAGGGGGTTCATGTTTGGGAACTCATGTACACCTGTGGTGGATTCATGTCAATGTATAGCAAAACCAATACAGTATTGTAAAGTCAAATAAAGTAAAAATAAAAAAAATTTTTAAAAAGTAAACTCACACTTTAAGATCAGTTGGCTAAATTGGATCTTTTCTTAAAATGCTGAATTTATTAAAACAACGAGTTATCAAATTATTTTCCAAATTAACCAAGCTCAGTTTTGCCAAGAATGCTTGGGAAAGTATTGAATTGCAAATATTGCACTCAGGTTCACATGAATAAAAAATTTTTGAAGCTGTCTTTGTCTATTCTTATTTCATTAAAAAAAATTTTTTTTCCCAGTACACTTTTTTCCCCGAATACATTTTCAAGGACTCTATCATCAAACACTTTTGGTGAATTTCAGCATCGCAATGTGGATGCTAAGAGGTTGAGATCAACATTCATGATATTATATTTTTTTTAAATTTAAACAGTTCAATTAAATCATTTGAAAATGCAGTGAATTACGTTTGTATCAATAACATTCCTATAGTGTAGATTGAAAAAAAGAATATTAAAATAATATTTTGGTGACCTCCTTTCATGAAGGATCAATTTTTGATACTTCTGAAAGATATTTAGTATAAACAGCTAACTAGCATGTGGATTCATTTACTACTTACGTCATTAAGAAGGAAATTAAAAGAAAGTGTCAATTAAGAAAGAAAAATACTTGAGCCAACTGCTTAATTGTGATCTCCTTCCAGGTCTTTTAACCCAGAAAGATTCTTTCCCTTCCATTTACTATTTTACTATGGGCAAGTCATTATAAATCATCGTCAACATTATTTCTTTCATTACTTTCCATTGTTAACAGATGTAGAGAGCAAGAGTTTAAATTCTAATTGTATAGTGGAGTGAGGCTGAATTAATTAACAAGTTTGTGGGAAAATTTAAGCTAATTTATTTTGTCTTTAGGAAAAAAAAATCTCAAGTTTGTGGGAAAATTTAAGCTAATTTATTTTGTCTTTAGGGGAAAAAAAAAAAAAAGGCTGGCCATGACTTGAGGTACCTTAGGTACTATGAGAATATTCAAGTCATGAAGAAACAGGAACTTTGAGCATTACACAGTACAATTTATACATTATACACCAAAATAAAGAAATGCTTAGAATTGTAGGCAAAGATTGCAGAGAATGTTCATTAATTACAAGCCTTTGGTTCTTTTTAATATTTGATCCTACTTTACTGTTATTGCACATAAGACTGCAAGAATAAAAAAGAAAATATCATTATACCTCTCTGATCTTCTCAATTAGCACATTCATTTGAGGATAAAATAACTCAAGAGATAACAATGAGCAAGTCTTACATCATTCTGAGTGTCTGGGTTAGAAATTTGGTTTCTCTAAATTAGATTTATCTTCGTAAGATTAGCAATTCAAGAATAGGAACCTGACAGCCTGCCCCAAAGGAAGTTTCTAGGGCAGGTACACACAGGTATGCACACACACACACACAGAGACCACAAACATCATACGATTATTACTTCCCACTTCTATTAACTTTATTAAAATTACTTTAAAAACAGCCATATTGCAACACATAGCTTTGATTTGTTGTAGATTCTACATTGGCAAAATAATTAACGAAATAACTCAGTAAGAATTCTAAAAAGTCTGGTGTACTTTTAATAATACGGTGTCTGAAACTTTTACCAGAGTTATGCAAATATCTTCCTATGTCTGCATAGAAACCACAGTTGTTCTGCAGTTCCAAATGGTCTGTGCCACTTTGCCATCTCACACATGGTGATACTTAAGATTTCCTTAGTATAAATGTACAAATGTACAGTATAAATATAATGGTCAGATTTCAGATATTTTGTTCATTCATGGATTCTTAGTTTTGAACTTTGATGCCAAAGGAGGGAGACATATTATACAACAAACTTCCTGACACTACAATGAGCTAATTACTTTCTAAAAGCAATAATTGAATTCACAGAAGACACGTACAATATAGACCTAAAGATAAACTTACAGTCACTCAGACTTAGCAGAGCAGTTGCATCATGAAATCTATCTTATTTTAATAAATGTGTCTCCAAATATAAATTAGATGAGGAAGTAAGAAGCCAAATATTGATTCTTACTAGTACAAATTTTAAAACAATTTCCAAGAAATTATGTGAGCTACTGACCAGAAGAATGTTATAACAAATCTGTAGCATTAAATGGCAATTATTCCTTGAGGAAACTATCACAAATCATCTTTTTACTTTGAATATTTTATTATTTTAATCAACATTCCTCATAAATAAGAGAAATTGTATTGACCTTTTTTCTGTTACCTAGTGTAGGAAGATGCACTATAAGAATCTCCTACTCAAATACACACATACATTATAAGCACGCTTGTTTGGACTCTATGGAAACTTACACTTCCTTTTGGAGAGGCAGGAACCACTTGATAATCTAGCAGCAAAGAAAATGTAACTCCCAAATTAGTCCTTAATCAAATCTGATGGGTATGCCCTGATAGCAAGTCCATCTGAAGTCCACCCCCCGCCTTTAGTATCCTCAATCTTAAGCTTAGCATTTATCAAGCACATGGCAACTCTGATTCACACGAAATATGTTTTCAGGTGAATTTACTCTGGAATCCCGAACGATCCAGTTTAAGTTCAAAATCACTCTTTGACAGAATTGCATCCAGATAGCCCCTGGCGTTCTGATGAAAGTGGATTGTCAATAAAATGCTCAACAAAACTGCTTGTTTGCAATGTATGGTGTCAGATGACACACTAGTGGCTGAACACGCATATTCCTAAAAACAGACAGACTTGAAAGTAGTTAAAAAACACTTTAAGTGGATGCATTTATGCTATGAAATAATATCTCAATAAAGCTATTTTTTCTATGTTAAAAAACCACTTGCTTATTTTCGTAGTTAATTTTTTGTCATTGATCTATTTGACTCGGCAACAAGTTTGAGGAAGTTATTTGGGAGCAACTATATTGAAAACAATTAGATTAAAACCCAGAGGTGTTTGTTGTTGTTGTTCATGTTCCCTTACCCGTTTGTTATATGCTTTTTATTCAGTACTTTCAAAATTATAGAGTTAATGCATTTTCTGCTTTTAAAGTAATTATTAAGTGCCTGAGAAAGCTTTTCTATGTTTCAATTCACATTTTTATGTCTTTTAATGTACTTGAATAATTAATATTTCAGTCATTTACTTACATTTGTTTCATTAAGTAATTTCCTCTGATAGATAACACAGTCAAAAACATAGGTTAAGATGACTATGAGCAATTCCCTATTCTCATTATTTTCTTTTCAGAATCGTCATTTCAAATAGCAAAGTAAAACAGCTTTGTGATCAATTAAAAACTCTTACCTAAAGATATGACACTGATCAAAAACCATATTTGATCTTTAATTCTAAACTAATTGTTCTCAAATTTTAACAGCCATCTGGAACATGGATTGCATGATTAAACATGGTTTGTTTATTAAAAAACACAGGCTGTAGATCCCATTGTAAAGTATGATGCTTTGGGACTGAGGCTAGTACTTCCAAATTAGCGTGCCTAACAATCATCTCTTCCAACAACACAAGTCTCTTCCAACAGCACAAGAGACGACTATACACATGGGCATCACCAGATAGTCAATACCAAAATTACATTGATTATATTCTTTGCAGCCAAAGATGGAGAAGCCCTATACAGTCAGCAAAAACAAGACTGGGAGCTGACTGTGGCTCAGATCATGAACTCCTTATTGTCAAATTCAGACTTAAAGAAAGTAAGGAAAACCACTAGACCATTCAGGTATGACCTAAATCAAATCCATTATCATTATACAGTGGAAGTGATCAACAGATTCAAGGGATTAGATCTGATAGAGTGCCTGAAGAACTGTGGATGGCGGTTCATGACATTGTACAGGAGGCAAGGATCAAGACCATCCTCAAGAAAAAGAAATGCAAAAAAGCAAAATTGTTGTCTGAGGAGGTCTTACAAATAGCTGAGAAAAGAAGAGAGCTAAGGTAAAGAGGGAAAAGGAAATATATACCCATGTGAATGCAGAGTTCCAAAGAATAGCAAGAAGAGATAAGAAAGCCTTTCTCAGTGATCAGTGCAAAGAAAATGAGGAAAACAATAGACTAGGAGAGACTAGAGATCTCTTTAAGAATATTAGAGAAACCAAGGGAAATTTTCAAGCAAAGATGGGCACAATAAAGAACAGAAATGGTATGGACCTGACAGAAGCAGAAGATATCAAGAAAAAGTGGCAAGAATACACAGAAGACTATATACAAAAAGATCTTAATGACCCAGATAACCACGATGGTGTGATCACTCACCTAGAGCCAGACGTCCCAGAGTCCAAATTCAGTGGGGTTTAGGAATAATCACTACAAGAAAGCCTAGTGGAGGTGACTGAATTCAGGCTGAGCTATTTCAAGTTCTGAAAGATGATGCTGTTAAAGTGCTGCACTCAATAAACCAGAAAATTGGAAAACTCAGCAGTGGCCACATAACTGGAAAAGGTTACTTTTCATTTCAATCCCAAAGAGAGGCAATGCCAAAGAATGTTTAAACTACTGCACAGCTGCAGTCATCTTACATGCTAGCAAAGTAATGCTGAAAATCATCCATGCCAGGCTTCAACAGTATGTGAACCAAGAATTTTCAGATGTTCAAGCTAGATTTAGAAAAGGCAGACAAACCAGAAATCAAATTGCCAGCATCTGTTGGATCATAGAAAAAGCAAAGGAGTTCCAGGAAAACATGACATCTGCTTTATTGACTACACCAAAGCCTTTGACTGTGTGGATCACAAGAAACTAGAAAATTCTTTAAGAGATGGGAATACCAGACCACCTTACCTGCCTCTTGAGAAATCTGAATGCAGGTCAAAAAGCAACAGTTTTAACTGGTCATGTAACAACAGACTGGTTCCAAATTGGGAAAGAGTATATCAAAGCTGTATATTGTCAGCCTGCTTATTTAACTTCTAAGCAGAGTACATCATGCGAAATGCCACACTGGATGAAGCACAAGCTGGAATCAAGATGGCCAGGAGAAATATCAATAACCTCAGATATACAGATGATATCACCCTTATGGCAGAAAGCAAAGAGGAACTGAAGAGCTTCTTGATGAAGGTGAGAGACGAGAGTGAAAAAGCTGGCTTAAAACTCAGCATTCAAAAAATTAAGATCATGGCATTGGTCACATCACTTCATGGCAACTAGATGGAGAACCAGTGGAAAGAGTGACAGACTTTATTTTCTTGGGCTCCAAAATCACTGCAGGTTGTAACTACAGCTATGGAATTAAAAGGTGCTTGCTGCTTGGAAGAAAAGCTAGGACCAGCCGAGACAGAATATTAAAAGGCACAGGCATTACTTTGCCGACAAAGGTCTGTCTAGTCAAAGGTATGGTTTTTCCAATAGTCATGTATGGATGAGAGAGTTGGACTATAAAGAAATCTAGGCGCCGAAGAATTGATGCTTTTGAATTGTGGTGTTGGAGGAGATTCTTGAGAGTCCCTTGGACTGCGAGGAGATGAAACTAGTCAATTCTAAAGGAAATCAGTCCTGACTACTGATTGGAAGGACTGATGCTGAAGCTGAAGCTCAAACACTGGCCACCTGATACAAAAAACTTATTCATTGGAAAAGACCCAATTGCTGGGAAACACTGAAGGCAGGAGAAGAATGGGATGACAGAGGATGAGATGGTTGGATGGCATCACCAATGGACATGAGTTTGAGCAAGCTCCTGAAGTTGGTGATGGACAGGGAAGTCTGGTGTGCTGCAGTCTATGGGGTTGCCAAGGGTCGACACAACTGAGTGAATGAACTGAACTGAACGGAACAATAAGCTCAGGGTAATTTTAATTCAAGTGGTCCTTAAAATATATTTTGAGAAATAAGTCATTTTTGTATCACAATATACAGCCAAAATATGTACCCAGCCTTAAAAATAAAATTAAAGAATTCTTAGAATGGCAGACATTTCTAAATGAAAAGAACTTTAAGAGAGTATCCAGTCCAGGCTCATGTTTTACAGATGAGGGAACTAAGGTCTAAAATGTGAATGTCATGTCTCAAAGCACACAAATATAAAGTGGCAAGACTAGGATTAGAACTTACTCTTTCTTATTTCTACTCAATTCTTGACCTTGGAACCAATGTTCTTTCCTTATGTCTAAACTTAAACAATATTTTAAAAAACTGATTAGTGTTAAAAAAGAATTCTAGTATATTCACTATTTTTGCTAGTACAGGAATATCCTACATGGAATTCTGTATCTTCAGATCATCATCAAACCTACTTAAAAAAAGATTTAAAAAATTTGAATTGAATTCATGACTGAATCATAACTTTAAATAAAACATACTTTTTCTTACATGTATATTGTTCCTCAGATGGTTCAGTCTTCTATTAACTCCAAAAATCCAATTATTTACTCTATACTGAACATTACCATTTATTGATATTATATTCATTTCCATATTCTGCTGTCTTTTCCTTTAAAATCTCCAGAAAACAGGAATCAAAAATATTTAAAATCCTTTTCAATTTTTTTTTGTCTTTAGTCTCCTTCTGTCTCTCTACAAGGAAAACAACAAACACTTGAATAGGGTGTGCTGTGCTGTTCTGTGCTTAGGTAACTCAGGAAAAAAAAAAAAAGCTTGCCACAATATCATTTTAAAATAATGTTCACTTCCTGTCTATCAAAGTCTACCTACAAGGAGCTATTCAAAAAAGAGATATCAGTAAACTGTGAGCTTTATCCAACCTCAAGTTAGTTAAAATAATGACCAACTTTCACTGAATACTTAAACTTCATCCAGGTATCCCTAGGTTAAGCGTTTTATATGCATTATCATAAAGTCCTATGAAGTAGGTATTTTTATTATGCCTAGTTTAAAAATTCAGTAAAGTGAGCTCAGAAGAAGTACATAAGTTGTCCAGAATCACACAGCTAGTAAATGGTACAGACAGCACTCAAATACAGGTTTATATGGAAAAAAAAAAAAAAGTCTTTATGCTTAAAGTATTCAACAGTCTATCCACAAATCTGCTCAGTTTAGGCTACATTTTAAAACTGAGGATATTTCCATTTCTCTGATATAATTTCTGTTGTAATCAGGCATTTCTTTCGTTCGCTTGTTTTGCAAAATTAGGAACACAGAATAGCATGATGAGGGAAGAACTCCTTCACAGTCTATTGTTTATGAATTTAATTTTTTTTTTTTGCTCCTCAATGGGTTTATTTTGAATTAGTTATATCTTTCCTCAAAATAAATGTTGTAAGAAATAAATTGAGTTCGTCTCTATAAAAAGAGATAGAAAAAAGACCAAAAATTTAAAAAAATAAGATATGTAACAAGATATCTCTTTAGTAAATTTGATTTTACCTAGAACATTTTGACAGGTGGGAATAAGACCTGGGAATAGTTGTTTTTTGTTTGTTTGTGGGAAAACTGAAACTGACTTACTTAACTGGAGTTGAAAAGAGCTGCCTTAAACCCAAATAGGCTGTTAATTATATTATAATAAGTACATTTACTGAACAGAAACATGTTTTCTAAAATTCTGCTTACAAGACTTCTTTTTCTTTTTCTTTTTTTTTTACCATGTAAGTCTTGTCAGAATATTTCCCTCTGGAAGCTGAAACTTCTGGGCCTCTTATTGACAATGATACAGAATGGGGAAGGAGAAGGCTGAAATAAAAGACCCTCCCAGTTTTGATGACATTTTGCCACATGCCAAGGCTAACCAATGCCAAGGAAATTAATCCCTGTAATGCTTCCATGTTCTCTTTCCATCAGGCTCATGGGATTATAGACATTACAGACTGGTCCAAATGCCATGATTCTGACTATAACATCACTTGTGATCTCTGTTACCTCCAGCACCTCAGGTGTTAAAACTCACTACCACTCCAGAAAGTGTGTTTTGTGGGACAAGCCTAAGTCGCTTTTTTTAGAGTAAAAAATATAGCTAGTTATAATAATTTCTATCTGTTAGTTTCATTTTAGCTAATTAGCCAAACACAATAAGTCTATTTCATTTAGCATCCATCAAAGCCTTCAAGTGATTAATAATAACAAAGCAAGAGTCTTCCTTCTCTTCAGATGCTTCCACATTAAACATTCACAGGCCCTTCAATTCACCATACTTTGGTTTCATTTGTTCTGGTTTGCTTGACTTTTGTTATCATCATTGTCATTTTTATGTTCTTCTTCTTCCTGTATGGTTCAGTTTCTTTATTTTAAACGAAGTACTTTCCCAGCTTTCTCAAAATTTCCAAGCAAGTTTAAAACACAACCTTACTCAATGATGTCTCTGTAACAATGCCAAGCACTTAAATCCATGTAAATATTGAATCTAGCTATAACTGAATGTAATGTGGCCAATGGTGAAACAACTTAGCATAAGTGGTATATTACTTGTCACAAGAAGCTGTGAATTTTAAATGTGAAGCACATAAGTACATTTTATTCAATACTTTCAGTTGATTACTTAGAATGAAGCTCAAATGCCTGTAAGTTATTGCTCAAGTAATACACCTCCTATTCTCTTCCAAAGATTGATTTCCAAGTCAATAAACAGCAAGTTAGAATTTGTCTCTTTATGTAAACAATGACAGTCCTTTTCTCAGGCCACGACATTTAACACATCCTTGTCTGTAAGACCATAAAGCACTAAATGACCAGGATGAATTCATTTGGGGTTGCAAAGCTAGGGGCCAGGAACACCAAATACGCTCACCTTCTCAAGGTTTGTTTAGGGATCCCAACATCCTCAATTTCCCTTTTAGATGGGTGCACTGGGATTCTCCTCTGATGAAGCCCCAAAACTGCTGTTTCTGCATATTAAGAATTCAGCTGAAGGAGCTGGTCTGAGCAAGTAAAAGGGATGGGGTTATATACTATGAGGGCTTTCCTCATAGCTCAGTTGGTAAAGAATCCACCTGCAATGCAGGAGACCCAGGTCTGATTCCTGGGTCAGGACGATCCACAGGAGAAGGGATATGATACCCACTCCAGTATTCTTGGGCTTCCCTTGTGGCTCAGCTGGTAAAGAATCTGCCTGCAATGTGGGAGACCTGAGTTTGATCCTGGGTTGGGAAGATCCCCTGGAGAAGGGAAAGGCTACCCACTCCAGTATTAGTACATGGGGTCACAAAGAGACAGACACGACTGAGCCACTTTCACTGTGTACTGAGGTGAAGGAGGCAGTTAGGGGGTAGGATTCAGCTGTGTGGGATGAAGAAAGACCATTATTGCCTGACTGGGGAAACCTGCCTGGCGGATTTCCCAGTTACATATGACTTTCCTTCTCTTCTCCTTTCTTTCTTTCTTTCTTTTTTATTCCTGTGGTTGTCAGGAATTAGCCTATACCAAATTCCTTACCTACTGTCTCAGGGGAATAAAATGCAACTTGAAGTTGAGAATTTCTTTCGCACCTTTGGTATTAGCGAACAAAGAAGAAATAGAGAAGTTAGAGAAAATGCACCCCTATCCTCCAGTCCCTCACCATATTTGTTCTTAAAGCTGCACAGGCAAAGGAAAAGTAAAATAATTGTTAACAGTAGGATTTTTACATGGAAGGAGTAAAGGAGAAATTATCTACATGGCAGAGAAAAGACTTAGGCTACTCTATCTCAAGTCCCACAATCTTAAGGGAAAAAAGGGGTACAAGTCTTTGCGGGTAGGAGTGAGAAGAAGAGAAAGATTTAAGAATTCTACCAAGGAGACAATTACTGGGATACAGAAAACCAGGATTAAAAACAAGGAAATAAGTCATCCTTCTTCTTAAGACTTATGCTTTTTTCTCTTCAATCTTTTGCCAGCCCTGGTGGGTGGTGGGGAGAGGAGAGGTTTCTTTTTATTCTTTTTAATCGCAGCTTGGTGATCTGCCCTATATAATATCCCTGTGCTATTGTGGGAAACAAATAAAATGATTACCAGAAAGTGATGTGAAAATTGTACAGTGCATTGCCAATACATTATTGTAATAATCATTACTATCATTATGATTATCTCTGAAATCTTGGTCAGTGACAAAACAAATTGAAAATCTCATTTTGTTCTTATCTTTTTGTATTTGTATTTTTAAAACCCAGATATGAAAAGCAGCAATAGGCCCTGTTGTCAGACATTGTATTAAAAATTCCCATTATAGAAGTTTAATATGAGTTAATTAGAATATAATATAGATTGATATGGTAATCCATGTTTCCTGAAGTCTGTGGGCTACTACAAATGTGTGCTCTTTTATTGATACTATGCATGTGCTATTTTATCACAATGCTTTCTGTTTTACCATTGTCTAATTTGACATATTAAGGCCTTATGTTTGAAGTAGTTAAACAGCAACTGTTAATTAACAGATTAACTGAGGAACTACAGATTAACTAAGGTAATAAAGTCAAGCAAATGCCTACCAAATAAATGTTTCTACAGAAGTTGACAAAGACTTCACTTAATCAGAATCTAATGAAATTTCAGATACTGAACTACTCATAAAACAGAATTTAGAATTAAAAACAAAACCTGTGTTCTTGCTAACAGCTTGGCTTAAATTTCAGAATCTTTCAAGCATAATAAGGCATGAGACAGGCCTTTGGAATTATTCATAGTGAATTAGATTTCTTGGTGGTATCATTCATAGAATACCAACTAAGAAACCCATTCTTAATAAATTCTCCAAGTTCTAATAGACAGTTGACTTTGTACTGGCTGTAAAAATAGATATAAATATGGAATTCTATCTTCTTGTGGTTGACAAGAAGAACTAACAAAGAATAATGGAAACTTTTATTGAAGTATAGTTGATGTACCATATTATATAAGTTACAGGAAATGTAGGATATAGTGATTCACAATTTTTTAATTTTTTATTGTTACTATAAAACATAGACTATATTCCCTGTGTTATACAATTTATCCTTGTAGCTTATTTTATACCTAATAGTGTGTGCCTCTTAATACCTTTTATACTTAATAGTGTGCATGAAAGTAAAAGTGAAAGTCGCTCAGTCATATCCAACTCTTTGGGACCCCATGGATTATATAGATGGAATTCTCCATCTCTAGGCCAGAATACTGGAGTGGGTAGCCTTTCCATTCTCCAGGGGAACTTCCCAACCCAGGGATCGAACTCAGGTCTCCCACATTGCAGGAGGATTCTTTACCAGCTGAGCCACAAGAGAAGACCAAGAATGCTGGAGTGGGTAGCCTATCCCTTCTCAGTGAATCTTCCTGACCCAAGAATCGAACCAGGGTCTCCTGCATTGCAGGTTGATTCTTTACCAACTGAGCTATCAGGGAAACCCAATAGTGTGCATCCCTCCCCCTATATTACCCTTTCTCTTTTCCTTCTCCCTACAGGAAGGCATTATGTTAACTGAAATGAGTCAGACAGAGTTAGACAAATATTGTATGATATCATTTATATATGGTATCTAAAAAATACAACAGACAAATAAACATTATAATGTGGAATTTTTGTACAATGCTTATCTATATTTGCCACAAAGTAGATTTAACATTTATGGTCCTACTTTCCATTTAGGAAGCATCATCTAATATAACTCAGGACTTTGAAACTTCCTTACATTTATTGTAAAGTGCTACAATGCAGCTCTAAAATTACAGCTAACCTTTTGTGAAGAGACAAGAACTGAAGAATGGACTGGTTTAGAATCAGGCAGAATTGACTTGGGGTCTAAACTTGTGATTTTGGGCAAATAGCCTCAGCAATCTTGCTTCCTTTTCTTTATATGCATAACAGAGGATAACAGATTCTTATATGGTGTTAATATGAAGATTACCTGCAACAATATAAGTAATCTAGCATAATTTCAGTGACCTTATCTTCCTCTTAAAATCCAGATCACCTAATAAACCAAAAAAAACACACACACAGATACTATTTTAAAAACATCTTTTAAGAGTGCCTTCTAGAATATCTAATCTTCAACTATCTCAACAGATATTTTAATGCACATACATTTTAGAACTCATATCACATTCACTGCATGCCAGTTAACCATCAGGGAAGAGTTTATTAGATGAAAATAAGTCTGTTGTAAAAGATTTCCTTGCAATTACTTCACTGCCATTATCCTGGCCACACGCTTATGGAGCTTTTCAAATTAATATGCTTTGATTACTGAGTGAGTAATCAAGCAGTGGAATTCTATGAGAAACTCAATTACTAAAGAAAATGATCACTCAAGCATTTGAGAAATTGGGGCTACATCTAATTTTGAATAGTGGATCATTATTGACATTATGGAAGCATTCAGTACAAATACTTGGACATGCTGCACTAGAATAGGGGGCCACTTTATACACATATGGTAAACAGAATGAGCTGCTGGCTAACATCGCTGTTAAATGTTGTTCTGCCTAGCTGAAAAAAGAAATAATATCAACCTTGAAATCAGTTCTTTAAAAGAAAATAGGGAGCTAATTGTTTGATTGAATAAAAATTGGATTGTTAACTCACATTTAAAATAAACAATTCTAATTTTTCTACTTGAGATAGAGTAATCTTTATAGCCTAAAAATACTTATCCAATGAACACAAAGTAGGAATTGCTTTCAACATATTTCCATATTATAACACTACTTAAAAACTTTCATTATTGCATTTTAATCATTCCACCATCAAAAGGCTCTTTTGACTAAATGATTATGTATAGATCCATGTGCCGTGATTTAACTCATTTAATAATTTTAATCATACTTTTATTTTCTCCAAATTAGGCATCATCCTTGCTTTTAATAAAATTATTTTTCTAATTCTGATTTGTACCTAAGAGTTCAAACAAAGACTATTTTAAGAATTTTGTTATAGTGTCTTTTAAAAAGCACCCAAACTAGGAAATGCAGTGCAGGAAATGGGCTGAGATTGTTATGTTTCTTATTATTTCTCTGTTCTCTACCAAGGTAAGCAGTAAAGAAAAATCATTCAATAATGAGTGATAATTCCTAATAACCCAGCAGTCATCAATTGTGTGGACTTGGAGAAGTCACGTCACCCCTCAAAGTGTACTAATTATAGCATGATGAAGATGATGGTGATGATGATGATAATAACAATGTAATGCTAGCCTACCAAAAACATCATCAACGCAAGATAAGGCAGTATTTATAAGGTAAAGGTGCTGCAAAAGATTATCATGATTATCCTAAGCATCATTTTTCGGAACATTGATTATTTTCATAGTCATATACCACACAGAACATATATACTGAAAAATTTTCTTCCTTTCCCCAGAAAAATGAATAGAGGCACAGATTTTTAAAATGTTAACAAATATTTCAACTGAGCTATGAGGACTTCCTTCATAACTCAGTAAAGAATCCACCTGCAATGCAGGAGACCCTAGCTTGATTCCTGGGTTGGGAAGATCCCCTGGAGAAGGGAAAGGCTACCCCTCCAATATTCTGGCCTAGAGAATTCCATGGACTATACAGTCCATGGTGTCTCAAAGAGTCAGACATGACTGGACACAGCTGAGCAACTTTAAATATATACATTTCAGGAAATTGGTCAGAAGCCAACTGCTAACATACTCCACACGTTACTTCTACCTTCAACCCAAAAACCTGAAATGGTCAAGTACCCATCAATCCATATATATCTCTAGAATGACCTAAGTCAAAAAGCGTATGACACCCCTTAACAAATTTATGAGTTGTAATTCATTCCTCTCTCGCTAGAAAATAAGTATGCTGCTATAGCTGATTTTGGTAGCGCTCTCACGAGGACAAGGACAACCAGACCTAAGATGAAGCCAACACTGTGAATGGCAGATAATATTGTTAAGTCTGTGGAAAAAATAACCTGCGGTAATCTAAACTTCCTGTTCTATCAAATAATAAATTTTCTTTACATATCTTTGGACACATCTTTACACATCCTCAGTTCAGATATTATGTGCTTGGTGATGATGTCTCAGACTAAACCAAGCAGGAGTAGTCCATCAGGCTCTCACTCTTAAAACAGTTTTATCATTTAAATCAATCATAGTGATTAACATCAGTATTGTAACAAAACCTTGAACAGCTTAAGGGCAGAGTATTTTTCTTTTTCAATTTCTTTGATTCATTATAGTACCACATTCACAGAACAGTGTCTGCCACATAACAGGAATTATACATTTTTTTTGGTGAATTAACACCAGAATACAATTTTTTTAAATATCAATAAAAAAATTAGGTGGACCCAGCTTATATTTTTCTGAATCCTATGGTTAGAGTTTTGGTGGTAACTGTACTTCCTTCCTATAAGAAGGTTAGTACAGAATTCCTCATAAAAGAACAATAGCAAATAACATTTATATCAGGTTTTCTGAGGTAATGTTGGTTGTGTGTATGTGAAGGGATAAGGAATGCTGCATTCAATTTTACAAAATTCTGGTAGATAAGCTTTGACAACTCAAAGAGGTGTCCAATATTTAACATTCAGCCATGGCTCAGAAATTCTTTTTCTCTCTGGACTTCTGGTATAACATTCATCCAGAAAAGTATGCAAGTAATAATTCCACAGCTTAATGAATAAACACAGACTGGCCACTACCAGAGGCTTTGCTGATGGCTCACACAGACCACTACCAACCTACAAAGCAAAATTGTACTAGTACCCTCAAACTCATCGTAGGCCCCAACCTTTAGAATAATGTAGTAATAACCTCTGTAGCCCTTAGATCAGTGTAGTTCCAAAATTACTGAAGGTTAATAATGAATAATCTATGCATAGTTAATGGCAACCCACTCCAGTATTCTTGCCTGGAGAATCCCAAGGACAGAGGAGCCTCGTGGGCTGCCGTCTATGGGGTCGCACAGAGTCAGACACGACTGAAGCGACTTAGCAGCAGCAGCAGGAGTTATTCCATGTTAAAATTTTTTATTCATTTTAATTTTAAACCTGAAAAACAATCTCATATGAACTATATTTAAAACTGGCCACTGATCTATTTGTCTTGCTCATTCCTATAGTTGATGAATTCTCTCTCCGAAAAGTAGAAAAATAAAAAAATTAAAAACTTCCCATTTAGAAGGATAAAACTGAAGGAAATGAGAAGCATAACAATAAAAAGAGATTCAGTCTTCAGAAATTGGTTAATTGATTGTTTGACAGTTATAACAGAAATGCTTTAAATCTGAAACCCATCAGTCCCTGACTCTGTTCTTCTCAACTTAATTAGAATAAAATAAAACATAAATGTATTCTTGTTTAGCTGGAACTTTGGGGAAATACGCAGGAAGTTGTAGGCAATAATGTACCAGCTGCTTCTTTGTTGTTAAGTTTATCAGAGAGTTAGCAGCAAATGTGTTTTTATAATTTATCATTCCTGAGTATTAAAGTTTTATGACTAGCTGCTTAGGAGAGGCTGTAAGCAAAAGCCATGTTTCCAAAACTGAGTTAAAATGCAGCACAGAAATAAAGGTGTAAAACAAAATATCATCACTAAGAGCACACATTTCTCTAGGAGATAGCTACTGACAAGCATTTATAAGAACTATTTGCCTACTGTTTTCCAAATAAAATTGTCTGTCCATGATCTCATGAACATAATTATTTGGCAATAATGACACACTAGATTACAGTTCTGCCTGTATATGTTACTTAAGGTGATAAATAAGGGTCTCCGATAGACTTTTGAAGAGAACAGAACTGAAAGCTCAAGCATCTTTAAATGTTAATATAATCCAGAGGCTTTGAACTCCAAATTAGGGTGCTTTCAGTATCCAAAGAAGTTGCATTTTATGACAAATATTGATGAAAAAAAATATGTCCATAAAAAATTTCCTGGTCAAAAAGCAAAAGTTTACATAATACTATGATTCTTACTGTTAAATCATATTTATCATCTCTCTTTGCCATTAAGATCACTGTTATCTTTATTTGACAAATCATTCTGAAACATAACACACTTTAAAGTTAAAGGTGGGTTCTAAAGTCCTTTGTCTTCAAACATACACAAGTTTTATAATACCCATCAAAACCATGATCATTGGATATAGTAATTTAAATAAGTTTTTCTTTCTCCTGGTCAAATATTTGGTGAATTGCTTATAATGGTTAAGTGACTAAGCTCCTTAGCTTTAAAAAAAAAAAAAAAAAAAAACCTTCCATATGCTGTTACAAAAACTCCTTAAAAATCCTTCCATCACTAAAGGAGACAGAATGTCTGATATTACAAAGACTTTTGTATTTGGGGATTTCTGGAGGAATAATGTCTTACTTGACCAAAAACATTCTCAGGTCCCACTTCAGAGCCTCTATGGCCATCTGATCTTTGATTTTGACCCCCTCCCAAAGTTGGCTGCAGAATTCCTCAAGACAAAGAAGAATCTGTTCTTTCATCCATTGTTTTAGTTAATGCTTACTAAAAAGCAAATATGTTTAAGATTGGCATTTCCAATCCAAAAGAAGTAGTATGCATTTGTGTATGTGTATGTGCGTGCATGCATATGTGTGTGTGTTTCTGTGTGTGTATGCACTGTTAGGATATGTATGGTTGAGAAGACAGATTTCACAGGTTTTAAAACTCCTAAAGAGAGAAATCAGAGAATTCTAATATCTATAACTCAAGTAAGTACCTAGCTCAGTTAGTAAAGAATCTACCTGCAATTTAGGACACCAGGATTCCATCCCTGGTTTGGGAAGATCCCTTGGAGAAGGAAGTGACAACCCACTCCAGTATTCTTGCCTGGAAAATTCTGTGGCCAAAGGAGCCTGGCAGGCTACAGTTCATGGAGTCACAAGAGTCGGACTTGACTTATCAACTAAACCACCAAGTCCCATGCTAAATAAAACAACTATTCATTGAGGCATTAATAGCTTTGGTACTTTTTAGTAGAAAAGTAGAGATTAAGAAATTTGCCCAAGGACACAGTTTCTCATTTATGAACAGTAACACCACCTGATTCATGGAGTTGGGGAGAAAAATTAACTGAGTTTTACACTGATACATGTAAAGTATAGTGCCAGCTAAACTGGTAAGCACTCACTAAATAACAGTCACTATTATTGTTATTACCATATTGGGCACTATTCTAAGTACTTTAAGCACATTATTTAATTTGATCTTCACAATAGCCACATGTGGTAGATAATAGCATCCCCCTTTTAAAGATGAGTAAATTACGAATTAAAAAACTTAAGTAACTTGTCCAATGACACACAACTAATATGTACTGAGAATGGAATCTGAACTGAGAGAATTCAAGGTTCATGCACTTAAAAACTAAGTTATGGATTCAGAAACTAAAGAGACTCTTGAGAACAACTTAGAGCCTGAGCGTAACAAGAAAATAACTCAGACCCAGTATTCAAAGAAGCTCCAGATTTACACATTTTGCTTGACCTTCTGGACATGAACTCCCTGGGAGTCCAAACCTGGATCAAAGACACATCATCAGTTCTACAGAAGGCAGAAAAATAAATAAATAAATAAACTTAAGTGGCTTTTGGGGTAGGAAGAGGTACAGTCTGTTCGGGAATGTATCCTAAAATTTCCCTGTAAAGCTTTTTTTTTACACGGGGAGAGGGAGAATGTTCTAAAGTTAACTTTAGATGATGTTAATTCGATCCAACTCAGTAAATTTAATAAAAATCATTGTACAATACACTTTAAATGGTTGATTTTATGGTATATATTGTGTTGGACAAAAAGTTTGTTTGGGTTTTTCCACACACTCTTACAGTAAAACTTGAATTAACTTTTTGGCCAACCCAAAACGTAATACCTAAAGAAAGCTATTACCAAAAATTAAATAAATAAACAATCCAATAAAAACACAGATATTATATTTCCATTCTAGTCAACCCTGAATCTCCAAGTTGGCCCTAATGAATTGATATTTGTTAATTAAATCTATAACCATTTTTCACTGCTGTGTAACATATAACCCTAAATCCTACTGACTTAAACAACTCTTTTTGGCTTTATCAATTTCACAATTCTGTAGGTGAGAAATGTGGGCAGGGCTCAACTAGGCAAACTCCTTTGCTTCTCTAGTCATTGAAAAAACTCAGTGGTAACTTTTCTGGCAGATGGAAAGGTCTGGTGGGTCAAAGATGGTTTCAAACACATGGCTGGAACCCGGGATTGGATGAGTCAAAAAATAAGGCCCCCAAGTCAGAGTCTGTCCATGCAGCTTAGCATTGTCACGAGATAATGGCCTCAAAGTAGCCAAACTTCTAAAATGGTGGCTCAAAGCTCTTGGTGCATATGGCGGAAGCTGCATCAGTTATATGACCCAGACTTGGAAGTCATATTATTACTTGTATTAACTATATTAGGCAAAGCCCTCTTAGATTCAAAAGGAGGAAGCTAGACTTCACCTCTTGCTGGCAAATAATGTCACATTGTAGAGTAACATGAAACTGGAGATATTGTTGTGGTCATCACTTAAAAATATAATCCATTGGCATAATAGTTTACAACAATAATCACTATTATAATTGAAGTTTCAGAAGAGTTTATTAATTCTTCAAAACTTCATACGTCTGAAACTTTGAGGATATCACACACATGATAGGTAAAATCGAAAAAAATTGGGAGGTTTCATGGAGATAATTTCAAATATCTTAAGGGATTCCCTGGTAGCTTTCAGATGGTAAAGAATCTGCCTCAATGCAGGAGATCTGGGTTTGACCCCTGGGTCAGAAAGATCCCCTGGAGAAGGAAATGGCAACCCACTCCAGTATTCTTGCCTGGAGAATCCCATGGACAGAGAAGCCTGGAGGGCTACAGTCCATGGGGCTGCAAAGAGTTGGATAAGGCTGAAGCAACTTAGCAAGAAATTCATGCAAGAAACTTGCTTCCTGGAAAAATCTTATATTTCAGGCATGGTTTTACACTTAATGTCCCTTCTGCTTCCTTTTACAAAACATTTAATATTCATGAAAAATTAGTTTAATTTCTTTTTAGTTTGAGATTCTAGTATAGCCACTGAATACAACTGAAAAACTATCTCCTAATAAAATATTTAATGCTGATTATGCTCATTTTTGTTCATACATTTCCTAGACTGAATATGACATTTGATGACTTTTGCCCAAAATAACCAATTTTTAATTTACAGTCACAAACGCATTGCCTTTATCCTATTTTAGTAAACATTTTAGAGCAAGACAGAAACATACTAAAAACTGGTTTAATTTTAAACACCTTCTGAAGTTCCAACCCAGAAGCTTTTCAAAAAAGTGTGTTAGGTGAAGGAAATGAAGAGAAAAGGAGGAGAAAAATAAACTAAAATCACATAATTAAATAAGGGACAGAAAAGGTGGTTTTAATCACTGGTTTGGCCCCTAACAGGCTTCCCTGTAGCTTAGCTGATAAAGAAACTGCCTGCAATGAAGGAGAACTGGGTTTGATCCCTGGGTTGGGAAGATCGCCTAGAGAAGAGAAAGCCTACCCATTCCAGTATTCTTACATGGAGAATTCCATGGACTGTATAGTCCATGGGGTCACAAAGAGTCAGACACGACTGAGCGACTTTCACACTTTCACTTTGGCCCCTAACAACCATTGTATGACCTTCCCCAGGTCACTTAAGACTTGTTGGGTTCAGTCTTCACATGCCAAGTAAGAGGCTAGACAGAATCTATGTTTTGTTGTTTTTTGTGGTGGTGATGGTGGTGGTGATGGAGATGTGACTTAAGTACTAATAACAATTCCAAAAAAATACATTAAACTAAACATTCATGACCGGAGTTATTCTGGTTGAAAATGGGTGGGGTCATTTGGAGATCCACCCACTCAACTCCCCCCCAACCCCTAGTTCCTTTGCCCTTCACCCCATACCAGCTACATTAAAAAAAAATAATAATTATCATGGAGTCCTAGCTCTAAAACCAAAAATTTGAAAGCCACTAGATTAGATGGTCTCTATAGGGTCCTCTTTGAAGAACAGATACTCTTAGGAACTAGAAAAGTACCTACGGGTAAATTGTTATGTAACAAATGTGATTACCTTAATGGGTAGTACCATGGATACACATGTATATTCATAAATATGATTTTCCATGTGAATATATAATTCTATACATATATTAAAAACAACTACTATCAACTGAGAGACTCCCTAATGAACTATTAAAGTTACCTACCGCCTCACAGTAGTCTTAGACATAATTACTAGTTTCCTTCTTTTCATATAACGATAAGCTTGGGAAGGTTTAGCAACTTGAATGGGATAAACAGCTAGAAAGAGGTAGACACAATATCTGAATGCAGAATGAGCTTAAGCCAACGTATTTGTTTTCATTTTTTCTCCATAATACCTCCCATTATATCGGTAGGTTTCCCATCTCTGTGAAAGGTTGCTCTAAGGAACAAGTGGTTTGGGGCTTTCTTCTGAAGATTGGGTTGGGGCTTATTTCTTGATGGAAATGATGTCAAAACTGAGACTCATGCGCCTCCTATTCCAAGGAAACGATGCAGTGGAGAGAGTCTGGAGAAAGGGTGAGGAGAAAAGCAGTTAGGCCTAAGGCTTCCATCTTGCCCCTCTCTCTCTTCCTTTTTTCCTCCTGACTTGATGAAAACTCCTATAATTACAAAATATACATGAAGGAAACAATGTACATACTTACACCTAATCACTTAAAGTGCCCTTGGTCATGAGCTATCTATAGCCATAACTTACGGTAGACATACACACAGAAATGTGTGTGGAGGTGTGTGTATTCTTCTCTACCCAGTAGAGAGAGGGTAAGAATCTTTGTACTCTTAGTATTTCAGGATCTTATATGTGTATCTTCTTCTTGATAATCTAGACTTCCCATGTCTTTAACTTATGAGACTATTCAAAGCTGGAAATGACCTTATATATCACCTGGTTCAACTTTTCACTGATTCAACCACAGTCACACAACTGGTTCATATCTGGGCCTAACCTAGAATTTCTCAGTGCTGACATCCTCCAGTTAAGGAAATTTTATAAACCAAGACAGTATACATACAAATATGAACATGCTATAGTAGAAACTTTTAAAGTATAAAAGCAACTTAAAGAAAACCTATTCCTACTCTTTTATCTTTTAGATTACAAAAGTAGCACCCAGAGAGATGGAAAAAATATATAATCTTGTAAATAACAGATTCTAGTCTAGAGCTTCTTTCCATTGTATACTGTGGTTAATTTAGAGATAATTTTATCAAACTAAATATGACTGGTGAGCGCTTAACCCTCCTGAGATTTTAAATACAGATTTCAAATACAACTTTCCTTTTATTATTTATAAAGTTGTTAAGTACAGGAATTCATGTTTCATGTGTTTTTTATTTTTTTTACATTTTCCAAAGTATATGTTTTTCCCATAACACCAAAATACTTCTTATTATATAAGTAGGTTTTCCATGTCTATAAGTGGGAAGTCATGTTAAAGAAGGACTTATTTGACTAATAACAATCTTAAAAGTAATGGTGGAAATCAATGCAATATTTAGGCACAAATGATTCTATATTCTGTTAAAGAACATTTCCAGAAATCCCACCCAATCATGCATACTATTGCCTCAGGTCACCTGTAGATAAAGTAGTTTTAAACTACCTGTGGCATTGTCAAGACAAATTAACTAATAAATGTAAGCATAATTTGTCTCTCTAGAAGAGACTATTTAAATTGTTCTGAAAATATGCCTCTGCAAGCCTGAAGGCAAAAATCATGCCACCACTCTGCCTTTCCTTTTCCAAAACCAAATAAAGCTTATTCTAAATTTATCTTATCTGTCCTATTTTTAAGTCTATAATTAGTTAATATCATTATGTCTTCATTATCATTTTAGTATTCTTAGATAGACCCTTTCTTAGATTTCTGGCATCATTTCTATGATCCACACAGAAAAAGATGAAAATAGTTCAGTTTTTCTCTGGGTCAGAATCCAAATGGTCTCTTCAGTTTCAAAGACTGGGGTGGGGGTGGTATTTTTTTGATCTTGACACTTAGGGGAATAATTTAAAGGTAAAAAAAAATGGGTGAAGAAAAATAATGTGTATTTGGGTTTCTTTGGGATAAGGTCCAAAGAAAATGTGAATTCTCCCTGCCAGAAATCTCTGGAGGTATGGAAACCCCTAAAAGGCAAGTGTTGATTTATTTCCTCCTTCTCAGGGATTCTACAACTAAAGAAGAGGAGAACAAAATTCTAGAAAGAAATGGATATAGAATAGGATATTGATCAGCATGAGATCATGACTCTAGTTTCCTTGAATAAAGAAATGCTAACAAGCTCCAGGGATGATTCCTGTTAGGTGCTTAAAATACAAACTGCACGTGTGCATACATACACATACAGTTAAATTCAATATATCACAGTAAAGTACACCCAGAGTTAACTCATTCATTCAACAAATAATTCAGTGCCTGGCATATATCAGGGTTTCTCAGGTGGTGCTAATGCCTGCCAATACAGGAGCCTCAGGAGAGGCGGATTCAATCCCAGGGTCTGAAAGACCCCCTGGAGTAGAAAATGGCAACCTGCTCCAGTTTCTTGCCTGAAAAAATCCCACAGACAGAGGAACCTGGTGGGTCCATGAGGTCACAACTGAGTGACTGAGCACACACACGCACAACATTTTCCAGGCTATGTGCTCCGTCACTCAGTTGTGTCTGACTCTTTGCAGCCCAACAAACTGCAGTCCTCCAGGCTCCTTTATGGATGGAATTTACAAGGCAAGCATACTGCAGAGGATGACATTTCCTTCTCCAGGGGATCTTCCCAGCTCGGGCTGAACCCATGTCTCCTGTGTCTCCTGAGGCGGACTGGCGCTGGTAGGCACATGCTTTACCACTAGTGCCATCTGGGAAGCCCCAGACCAGGCTATACCCAGGAAAAGCTCCAATTAAAATGTGTCCTAATTGATAGATTTTAGAGTACCAGTAAATGATCCTATTCATTTCTTATTCAATCTGAAATTCCTGAATCTGGTTAGTCATAACATTAGTAATTTTGTTCCAAAGTTTGTCCACACAATAACACAGTCTGAGTAACTTTGAAAAACATATTGCTTCTGAGACCCACCCATGAAAGTGAAAGTGAAAGTGTTAGTTGCTCAGTCTTGTTGGACTCTTGATGACTCCATGGACTGAAGCCTGCCAGGCTCCTCTGTCCAAGAGATTCTCCGGGCAAGAATACTGGAATGGATTGTCATTCCCTTCTCCAGGGGGTCTTCCCGACCCAGGGACTGAGTCCAGGTCTCCTGCATTACAGGCAGATTCTTTACTGCCTAAGCTACCAGGGAGAACCACCCATACAGCTAGCTGCTGAATTAGAATTCCAGTTTTATAGGATTGGGAATCAGTAGCTGCTTTTGCTGTTGTTGCTTTTAACCCCTTTAGTCATTATAATGCAGTTTGTTTGTGGACCAGATTTTTGGAACCACTGATCTTTATTCCTAACAAAAAACCACCCTGATTAATTCAGTTAAGGAAACATATTATATAAACCCATTACATTTACTACTCCAGTGGAACTATTCCTATCCAGATAGTGGCACTGCCATGTCTATTAAAATTACAAGCATACTAGATTGGAAGCTTATTTCAGAGGAGATGCTTCCTTTTTACTTTTTTAATTATTTGTATATTTATTGAATTATAATTGACTTACCATATCAAATTATTTTCAGATATACAGCATATTAATCCAATATTTCCATACACTGTGAAATGACCACTACAATAAGTCTCGTTACCATCTGTCACCATACACAGTTATAAACGTACAGTATTATTTACCGTGTTCCTATGATGTATATTACATCCCATGACTTGTTTTATAAGTAGAAGTTTGTACTTCTTAATTTCCTTCCCCTATTTTGCCCATCCTCTACTCTCCTTCCCTCTGGTAAGCACTGGTTTATTTTCCTTAAATAGCTTACTATTATAATCACTTAAAATGATACCCTCTTCCATCCATAAGTTTTTTTTTAATTAATTGATTTTAACTAGAGGCTAATTACTTTACAATAATGTAGTGGTTTTTGCCATACAGTGACATGAATCAGCCATGGGTATACACATCCATAAGTTTTAAAAACTTCAAAATATGGATAGCTACAGAATTGTATGAAGATTCATGGTGATTTAACTTTCCCAAATTCTCTCAATAAATTGATGAGAGTTAGCTAGATTCCAATACTATTTATTATCTACCATTTGTAATTCTCTCTTTCTCTCTCTTACTCATATTTTGCTCTGCCTACTGAATGACTACTTCAATACCCAAGTTACTTAACAGAAATTTTTCTTCATACCCCTACAATGTAATCCCCAGAGCAGAAGACATATTTGAAATTTCTTTCACTGACATAATCTCAGAGCAAGGACAGAGCCTGTCACAAAGTAGTTGCTCAATAACTGTTTGTTGAGTAAGTGAATAAATAAATGAATGAACAATAAATAAATAAATCTCATCATTTCTATTTCTATTGACAGTCATTTAACAATGGCCAGTAGTAAATACATGTAGTTTAGTACTTGTCATTTTGCATTATAATCATTTGATTCTATGATTGACACAAGCTATGCCTCATGTAAGTCTCAGTCTCACTCAAAACGTCATATAGTAAACATTCAATGACTGTTACTTGAATGAATGGATAAACAGAACAAGTTACTTCTAAAGACTCATATTTAATTTATTACAAATATGATATAAAACATTTACATTATTTAGGCATGATTTGGACTCAGGAATTTAAGTGCCTATTTCAGTTCATGGCAACATTCTCTATTGGCTGGGAAAACATAAATGCCAAGGAGGTAACATAAATAAATCTGGGGAACATCATTCATTTCAATACTCATATTTCATAATAAAGCAACAGTTCCTAAATAGATTACTTTATCAAGGTTTATATTTGGATAAACTTTCTATGCAATACTATCTTAAAGAATATACTTTGTTTTAATTTAAATTATTGCTTACCAGTTTTACCATTACATGTCTGAATCCTGAAAGAGAGTCATTCAGTAAGACATAACATCTAAATATTGCCTGTAGCGATAGCTTTGCCTCTGTATCCTTTTTAAAGTATCAGTTACTATCAGTGGGTTAGGAGGTTGTGACTAAATTGTAAAAGTTCTAAAATTGGATAAAGAGGAAGTATGTACTTGAAGGGATTTAAAATAAGACGTGGGATAATTTAAACCTCAAAATATGATTGTTTTCATAATATAAAATTGATATATTTTTATAAACACAGTTGACCCCTGAACAACATGGGTTTGAACTGAATGGACCATCTATACACAGATTTCTTTTTAATAGTAAATGCTACAGTACTGTACCATCTACAGTGGTTGAATCTGTGAATGTGGAACCCTGGATACAAAGGAAGTGTGAATAAGGAGGGCCAACTGTAAACTATGCTCTGATTTTTGACGCTGGTATCCCATCCCCCACATTGTTTAAGAGTCAATGTAGTACAATTTGGAACTGATGACAATTATTAATTTCACATATGCAAATAGTTTGTGGGTTAAGCACAAATAGAGACGTTAAGTACATCAGTGAAACATACTTTCCTAATCCATGATAGTCATCTTGATATGTTATGGATTTGAAGTTTTCTAATTCATCAGTGTAAAAATAATTTATAACAACACAAAGAAAAAGTAAAATTGTTACAAATCAACAAAAACATCCATATTCAAAGATGCCTATTGTTTGGATTTATTAGTAATTTTTAGGTACTATGGGCTTCCCTTGTGGCTCAGCTGGTAAAGAATCTGCCTACAATGCTGGAGACCTGGGTTCGATCCCTGGGTTGGGAAGATTCCCTGAAAATGGAAAGGCTACCCACTCCAGTATTATGGCCTAGAAAACTGCAACATGAAGAATGGTAATAACATGAGATCCAATGGTGGTAAGAAAAGCAAATGTTTTGAAAACTCCCAGACTGAGCAAAATTAAACATATATATATATATATGCTGCTAAGTCACTTCAGTCGTGTCCGACTGTGTGGGACCCCGTAGACAGCAGCCCACCAGGCTCTGCTGTCCCTGGGATTCTCCAGGCAAGAACACTGGAGTGGGTTGCCATTTCCTTCTCCCAGTGTATGAAGGTGAAAAGTGAAAGTGAAGTCGTTCCGTCCTGTCCGAATCTGAGCGACCCCACGGACTGTAGCCTACCAGGTTCCTCCGTCCATGGGATTTTCCAGGCAAGAGTACTGGAGTGGGGTGCCATCGCCTTCTCTGAGATATATATATATATATTTCTGTTGTGCAAGTAAGTTCATCTATTTCATTTTTCTAGAGAGAATAAACGTACAGATAGCAAGAGGGGCAGATAGGTGGGATAGATTGTGAGATTGGCATTGGCATATATACACTACTATGTATAAAATAGATAACTAATGAGAACTGAGTACATAGCACAGGGAACTCCACTCAATGCTGTGTGGTGACCTAAATGGAAAGGAAACCCAAAGAGGGGAATGCATGCATATGTATAGTTGATACACTTTGCTGTACAGCAGAAACTAACACTTCATCTTAAAGCAACTATACAATGGGAAAAAAATGGGGAAAAAATGAAGCTCCTTACTCGTCTATTCATAGCTTTTAACATGCAATGCCTAACATACAAAAAATTCTAACTTATTCCATAAACATTTATCCCATGAACAGTGAGTAACATATGCAGTGATTTTCAAACACAATACTTGGAAAAGTTCCTTCATAGGCAGGTATTTCAGAAGCTGGTGAAAGCAAAAAAAGGCACTTATGTTCCATAGTATACTCTTCAGGAAATGCTGTTCTAAACTGCTGAAATAATGAACATAATTTTGAAAAAAAAAATAGGTGTAGAGGAAATCCATGTTTTGATGTTTTGTTTAGCATTCAGTATGATTTTGGCATATCTGTGACCTCTTTTCCAACAGTTTTCCTTTAATTGAGAACTTGACTAGATTTCTAAGTTACAATATTTATGTAATCTTTCTGCCTTCTTTTCATTAAGATATGAAGTGTCTATTACAGATGGAAGATGATACATCATTTCCCTTCAGAGTTAAGGGAATCTATCTCCTTGATTTTTTATTTCACCTTTTCTTCTGTGCGTTTTGTATTTTTCTTCCAGAACAAAATTCTGCCAATGATCTCTTGAGAACTCATAGATACAAAATGTACTTCCAACCAATACTGGTTTTTAGACACTTGATATCAATGATGAAATTTTGTTTACTATCTTAAAAAGTCATTTATGACAGAGACATATATTTCTTTTTTACTTTGATAGCCCAAAATCACAGACAAAATTTCAGGCTATTGTGAGAGCACTATGTTGCTCTGAACTACCTTAACTGCCAGTGAGATGTTTTTGATTTTGTTAAAAATGTCCTTGCCAGTATTCTGAATCATAGCAGGACTGTAATCAAACACTATTATTTGAATAATAACATTTTAGTAAGCTTATAGTAACTCTCCATGTTCCACTGAGATTAGGCTTGACAAGTATAAGCAAAATTTTCTTCAGGTCATACATTTCTGCTTGGAAAAGTAAAAGTGAAAGTCACACAATCCTGTCCGACTCTTCAGGATTCAATGGACTCTTTGTGATTTCACGGACTGTAGCCTGCCAGGCTCCTCTGTCCATGGGATTCTCCTGGGAAGAATACTGGAGTGGGTTGCCATTCCCTTCTCCAGGGTATCTTCCTGACCCAGGGATCGAACCCAGGTCTCCTGAATTGCCTGCAGATTCTTTACCAACTGAGCTACTAGGGAAGCCCCATTTTTTCCAGCCAGATATTTCTGCTTGGAGATCAGTGCTTCTCAAACTTTAAGACACCTATAAGTGAATTGAGGATCTTATTAAAATATAGATTCTGATTAAGTTGGTTGAGCTGGGGTTTGTTATTTTGTATTTCTGATAAGTCAAAACTGCCGGCTGTGGACCACCTTTTGAGTAGCCAGTTTAAAGCCATAAAGTGTCACTGTTGACTTGGAAACAAATTCTTCCAGTTTCTGTGAAATGTACTGCCTAACATATGACATGTAATAACTGAAACATTGTGAGACTATTCATTATCTTTTCCCCAAATATATTTATATAAAGATTTCTATTTTAAGACTCAGGCCTGGTCCAATGCTCTTAGAAGAACTACAAATAGCTTGGGTTACTCATTTTTCCAGCTGGATTGCCACTTTCCCCCAAGGCACTCTTACTTTTATGTCATTTACAAAGGAAAACTCTTATACAATAGGATATGGCAAACTAATAAATGCTGCTCTTAACCTATTATAACATTTCTATGATACTCAGGACATGATGACCCATTTTATAAAATATAATGCAAATGTTGTTTAAAGCACCCAGGAGTAAAGAGAACAGCTTTCAGATTCTTTAAGTGTGTTGTGTATTTTATATTCAACCAATCCAACTTTGCAGAATTGTAGATGGCACCCTGATAGCTCAGTTGGTAAAGAACCTTCCTTTCAATGCAGGAGACAAGAGACCAGAGTTCGATCTCCAGGTCAGGTAGATCCCCTGGAGAAGGAAATGGCAAGCTATTCCAGTATTCTTGCCTGGAAAATTCTATGGTCAGAGGAGCTTGGCAGGCTACAAACCATAGGGTTGCAAGAGTTAGACAGGACTTAGAGACTAAACGCTAATTCCAGACAGGGAAGCCTGGTGTGCTGCAGTCCATGGCATCACAAAGAGTTGGAAACGACTGAGAGACTGAACTTAACTAATCTGATGTCTACCCCAGGAGAGTCTCATTCTAAAGGTCTGAAATGAGGCCTAAGAATCCACATTTAGCAAATACCTTTTGCATTTTGGGATTTGGTGATGGACAGGGAAGCCTGGCATGCTGTAGTCCATGGAGTCGCAAAGACACGACTAAGCAACTGAATTGAACTGAACCTGCATTTCCAGTGTAACTGAAAAGTTTGAGGAATACTGCCCTAGGAGGAACGTTGACCAAAGTTCTAACATCAAGACCTGATATTGTTCATTACCGAAACTTTTACCCTATACCTAAGACGGTATTTTCAAATATACTTTCGGTCAACAAAATTGTTCCCTTTGTTTGTCACAGTTTTGATTATCTACTTGGTTTCACCAGTCCTTTTTGGACCTAAGGACCTCAACTCCTATGTCTTCTCTAGGGACCATAGGTTATCTTCCAAACCAGACACTTTCAAAAGAAATAGGGAGAACAACTGATAATTATGGTAGGATAATTGGCATAAACTGGAATCATCCAGAGCAGGTTTTACATCACATTGATCTTGAATCCCAAAATGGGGAACTTTTTAACCACACTTCACACTGATGGCAGATCATTACCTACCTCTGAATTCTCCATCCCAGTACTATTCTCTGATGGGAAACTCCTTTGATTTCCTGATAGCTCTCCAGCAGTCGATACTTCACTTTAAAGCTTTCACTGTCACACCCTTCAGATGTGATACTTCAACAATGTCTAGGAATGAGTCTGTCTCCTTAGACATAACCCCACTGTGACAGCAAGTTTATTCCCAAATCTTCATATTGGCTGCAGTTAAATGGAACATAAAGGATTATATTTACATACAATATGTTTTAAATCAAGGTGGTTATTTTATCATCCATACTTGAAAGATTGACATCTTTAATGCCTTTTTATGATGAAAAACAATAAATATTACAATATTCTACAAAATCTTTACATATTTTACCATTTTTCTCTTAATGTTACCAAATGTGAAATAACTGATATAATTCAGAGGAAGGAGAGATGAACTAAGATACGTAATACTTTTCTACCATAGAATTTTCCAGGCGAGAATACTGGAATGGGTTGCCGTTTCCTTCTCCAGGGGATCTACCCCACCTGGAGATTGAACTCCGGTCTCTTGCGTCACCTGCATTGACAGGAGGGCTCTTTACCTACTGAGCCACCAGGGTACCATCTACAATTCTGCGAAGTTGCATTGGTTGAATATGAAATACACAACACACTTACAACTCTTTGACAAGTACTGGCCTTTTGTTCAGTTACTATATCAACACTGACTCATGTCCCTCTCCTATAAGAATTGATTTATCAAGTCAATCATAAAAGGACATTCAGAAAAATAATTATTTTCAATTTTAAAAGGATCAAAGTACATTTAAATGGATGTTTTGTTCATACAGAGAAACTGAGGACAACTCATACAATATAATATGTGATTAATGATATAAAGCATTAAAGAAAACAGACATACATTCTAAAGCTGACTTCTTCTTCCTGCCTATTATATTGAGTTGGAATTTTGGAAGATAATTAAGATGGAAATATCATCTTCAAGAAATGCTTCTAGTGTGTTAGGGTAAAAGAAAGCAGTAAACTAAGTTGAAAGTTTTAAAATGTAATATAGTATTAGTAAATCATATACTCCAGGCTAACCTTACAGGTATGTGTTGTTTTTATAAATTAACTAGAACTGGTTTAACCTTAGGGTCAGGTTCAAGTGGTGTACACCAGCAGACAGATTACAACTTGATGCAAATTTTATCTCATTAAAAAAGTCACACACTGCTCCACTGCATTTGCAAAATAATTGTGTACCTGGCAAGGTCAGATGATTTTCCTTCTATTGCTTTCACTGAAGGAATTCAGGTTTTTTTAATGTAGCTAAACTGTGGGAAAGATTTTCTAATTTATTTTCATTTGAGGAAATTGCAAACTTCCAAAAAACTCAGAGGTTTTCTGCTTATTCTTTTTCTGTTTGTTTAAAATAAGAAATCATACTAAAATCTGCTTGTTTTAGATTTTGAGAAGCGATATACTGTACTATAATTCTAATCTAAAAAGTCTCATTCTGTAATTCCCAGAGAAAAAGAGAAAATTGTTAATGCCAAATTAGCTATAATTCTCATAATTTAGTGGTGATATGAATTTTTTTTAAAGTTTAAATGGTGCTCAAATATACAAAATATGGTAAATGAAGTCCTACTAGAAATGAGACAAGTAAGGTGCTTTTAGATCAACAAGATGCATCAACACTTTTCCATTTCTCACTCAAATTTGTATTCTAGTATCTTCTGACCTCAAGATATTTTCAGTCATTTCTTTCATCTATAATAAAATCCAATTACAGTAATATGTATATATTTTTGGTCTCTTAGATGCTACTAGAATTTTTCTATGTGAACACTTATTTTATATATTCTATCTCAGTTAAGATTCTTAGATAATTGCAGTTGATTTAACTTAGGATTTATCAAGATCTTAAAAATGTAGAGAAATCTCTTTGCTTCATTTAGGGGCAAATCACTCCCCTCACTAGTATGTTTTCAGATGTGTTACTTAACACAGTATTTAATTTCATTTTGAATCTTTAAAAGTTGTTTTTCCCATGAACAACAAACTGTTGATGAGAAATACGAAGCAGAAACATTAAGGGTCTTTATTTTAAAAAAGTAAAAGCTGATATTTGCTAAGAAACTTTTAAATGAGAATGCAAAAATACTTAATATTATATAAAAATAGAAAATTACTATAGCAGGTATTTCTTTGTTGTCCTAGGGGACTATACTAATCAATGGTCCCCAACCTTTTTTGGTACAAGGGACCGGTCTCCTGGAAGAAATTTTCCCAAGGACTGAGGAGAAGAGGGAGGGATGGTTTCGGGATGATTCAACTGCAGTATGGTTCTGGCTCCTATGAGAATCTAATGCCACCACCAATCTGATAGGAGGTGGAGCTCAGACTGTAATGTGAGCAATGGGGAGCGGCTATAAATACCGATGAAGTCTTGTTCTCCCTTGCCCACCTTTCTCTCACCTTCTACTGTGCCGCCAGGTTCCTTACAGGCCACAGATCAGTGCTGGTCCCTGGCCAGGGGTTTGGGGGCTGTGATACTAAGTATTGCTTTAGAAGTGAAACTACCTTTAAACAAGGCTCTTTTAGCCATCTAAAGTTGTTGGAAACCAACAATTTTGACCCAGGGATGGAACCCGCATCTCCTGCCGCTCTTGCCTTGGCAGATGGATTCTTTACTACTGAGCTGCCCAGGAAGCCCAGCTATTGGTTGTACTTCATACCACATAGATACACACTACCTTGATACGATTAAATGACAAAGGAACTTTTTTTGACCTCACTTGAGTCAGGCTCCTCAGAGCCCCCTTCTTTGGTGGTGGGGGGTGCAGGGTCAATTTGTCCTTGGCCAGCTTCTTAAAGTTTCATCAAGAATCCTATTGATTCAAATGAGCAAATATTCCCTCACCCTCAGTATGTGATACCCTGGATATCGGATCAAATTCTTCAACTCCCACTTCAAAATCTTAACACTGGACTTCTTCAGCAAGAATCCTATTTAGTATATCTAGTGAGAATTCTCCCAGCCCTGATGCTTTCTCTTAGTACTTTTCCATTCATTGACCCCCAACTCTATTCTTTGTTTCTAAATCTCCATTTGTCCTTGTTGTATTCAAAATGAGACTGGTCTCTATCCCCTACTGCAAAGCCCCACTGCAGTAGTACTTCCCTCTGGAATAAAGTATTCTTTACTGTCTTTAACAAGTGTTATGAAGTATATTTTTTTAATACCAGGAAGACCCAATATATGGTCTATAAATTTAGCAAAAATAAACCATAGTTAGTCTTTAGTTACCTTGAATTATACTGCAGTAGAGCATGAATAAATACAGAAATCAAACTTGTCAAAGGCTATCCTCATTCTCAATAATTTGGTCTGTGACTTGACCTTGAGTTTCAAAGAACCAGCAGGGAACTAGCTGGCAAGGAAACTAGTAGGAAATGGATAATCTAGAAAGTGCTATGAATCTTCTATGAAAAGCAATTGCAGAATTACGGTATGATAATCAAGACTTCACATTTTAGAGATAATACACTGAATACACAGAAAACTAAAGAAGCTTGACTGAACAGTCCTGAGATAGTTAATCAGTAAAACCAGAGTATTCCATTGCCCAGGAGGATTGCTATATAGATATAGGGAGACTATGAAGAGACTGTGAAATCAGGAATGGGCAGATTAATATCTGACAAGGTAAATGACTTCTGCTCTGTCAGAGAATATACAGAGTTTAAGCTGAAATTCTTTCCTTTTTGTCAAATTTGAGACTGATGCCTATAATGCATTCCTGCCCCACACAGCACCAACATGTGTGTGTGTGTGTGTGTGTGTGTGCACGCACGTGTGCACATGCTAGTCACTCAGTAGTGTCCAACTCTTTATAACCCCCAAGGACTGTAGCTCGCCAGGCTCCTCTGTCCATGGAATTCTCCAGGCAAGAATACTGGAGTGGGTTGCCATTCCCTTCTCCAGGGGATCTTCCCACCCCAGGGACTGAACCCAGGTCTCCCGCATTGAAGGGAGATTCTTTACTGTCTGAACGACAACTACAAAAACTCAGAACCTGTGCACAAAAAAGTCCACTTCTTGAGTAACTTGGCAGCAGCTGCAGGCATGTTTTAGAAGGTACATTAAAGTAGAACAGATATATTTATGATTCAGCAATGATATGTATTTGCTTAAAATTAAAGCCAGGATAACCAGAGCTACACAAATAAAATTATAATACAAACTTTGAAATATTAATTTTGGAAAATTAGAAAGAGATTCATAATTTTCTGAAATTGACAGACTAAAACTGAAAGAAAAAGAAAAGGTTCTACGTCAAAGTAGCATAGAAAGGATACGACTAAAAAGTGGCTCCACAGATGTAGAACTTGCTCAGTGTGGAAAAATGACCTGCAAAAATCAGTACAGATACATTTTCATGTAAAATTGAGATAATAGGAATACCTGTTTTGTTGGGTTACTTTGCAAGTCTAAAATTGTTAAGGAAGAGAAGGAAGGAAGGCTAATTGTGTGTAAGTCTTAGACTGCTGTGTTCAGTTCAGATCAGTTCAGTCACTCAATCATGTCCAACTCTTTGTGACCCCATGAATTGCAGCACGCCAGGCCTCCCTTTCCGTCACCAACTCCCGGAGTTTACTCAAACTCATGTTCATCGGGTCGGTGATGCCATTCAGCCATCTTATCCTCTGACGTCCCCTTCTCCTCCTGCCCCCAATCCCTCCCACCATCAGGGTCTTTTCCAATGAGTCAACTCTTCGCATGAGGTGGCCAAAGTATTGGAGCTTCAGCTTCAGCATCAGTCCTTCCAATGAACACCCAGGACTGATCTCCTTTAGGATGGACTGGTTGGATCTCCTTGCAGTGCAAGGGACTCTCAAGAGCCTTCTTCAACACCACAGTTCAAAACCATCAATTCTTCAGTGCTCAGCTTTCTTCACAGTCCAATTCTCACACCCACACATGACCACAGAAAAAACCATAGCCTTGACTAGATGGACCTTTGTTGGCAAAGTAATGTCTCTGCTTTTGAATATGCTATCTAGGTTGGTCATAAGAGACACCTTGCGGCTGCTGGTGTAAGCATCTTTTAATTTCATGGCTGCAGTCAGCATCTTCAGTGATTTTGGAACCCAAAAAAATAAAGTCTGACACTGTTTCCACTGTTTCCCCATCTATTTCCCATAAAGTGATGGGACCAGATGCTATGATCTTTGTTTTCTGAATGTTGAGCGTTAAGCCTGAGGGTTGGACACGACTGAGCGACTTTGCTTTCACTTTTCACTTTCATGCATTGGAGAAGGCAATGACAACCCACTCCAGCATTCTTGCATGCAGAATACCAGGAACGGGGGAGCCTAGTGGGCTGCCGTCTATGGTGTCACACAGAATCGGACACAACTGAAGCGACTTAGCAGCAGCAGCAGCAAGCCAATGTTTACACTCTCCTCTTTCACTTTCATCAAGAGGCTTTTTAGTTCCTCTTCTGCTGTGTAGTTCTAAGAAAATCTCACAAGGCCAATGTTTTCAAGCCAAAGAAGCATGAAACAGGAGTCTCACATCTCTCAGTGATCATTGTATTAGCAGCCATGCCATGCTTAGTCACTTGCTGGGGCTGTCATAGAAAGTGTAGCTTCAACATTTTAGCATTTAGGAGTGACCAAGGTTAGAGACCAGAGAAGGAAATTTTCATGGCCGCGACATAGGCATTGCACTAGGAAATTAGCAAGCATTAGCTGATATGATCATTTTAAATTATTTTTTAATTGTAAAGTTTTCTTCTTTAAGCTCTGTGTATAATGACTCTATTTGCATATAGCATAATATAAATGGACATTTCATCTTATCAATCTGTGGAATATTCAAAGAGTTGGCAGTTTACTTTCCAGAACAGGATGCTCTTCTGAATATTAGAAAGAATACAAACTTTGAGTATTTAAAATGCACAGATTTTCAAATTGAAGAGATGCCTGAAGTTTGGGAAGGCCACCTGTCATTCTTCAACCACAGTGGCTTCCTTTTTATCTGTTTCATGTTTTGAATATCCAGGAATAATCTCAAGAACGGATTCAGTGTCCAACAAATATTTGAAAACTATTGGTTTTGTCCTGATTATTCTATGAGAGTTATTAGAAAATGTCTTTAATTGACTGCTCATTTTAGTAATGAGTCATGAGTCATATTAACTTAATAAAAAGCAAGACAAAGATGCTTAAAGTCTTGAATTTGTAGTCTCACATTCATGAAAACAAAGCCATATCTCTGGGTTTTCAATTATGAAGGGGAAATTAATGCCCCAACAGTACTTACTCCTGCCTGATGGTCCTAGACATTACTGTAATAAGCAGGATGCTCCATTTTTTTTAAGATCATTAAACTTCCCATCTCTTTTATGAGTTATGAATAGATTATATTGTAGTTCCTAAACAATGATTTCCCATTATATAACACTGGAGTTTTATAAACATATTTTAAAAATACTACTCTTTCTATTCATATTTAGCTTCTAATCTACGAATAAAGAAGGCCCAAGCTTTTACATCTTCTATTCATGAGCTCTCTTTTATTTATAACTAGTGGAATTATTCCATTAATCTTTAACCCATGAATTTCCATTTTTTTCCGCTTGTCAAGCAACTCTCAATTCAAATTATCAACAATAAGCCCCACAGTACCAACATAAAATTATGACCTTAATAAGTTTATAGATTATATTTTTTTATTTCATCAGCTAGGTCACCCATAAACATGTTTAATAATTTCATGTGCCTTTGGAAGGTCATTCAAAATTCCCTCGACCTACAGCTAAAACCGAGGCTGACACTGAACCACTAATAGTACTCTTGGGACTTTAATACGTTTCTACATGTGAATCTAAGTCTCAAATGATTTCTACCACACACTTCCCATAAGAATATGTCATGTGGAAATAAAGTCAATGCTTAAAGAAGTAAGAACTATCTATTGTTTTGTCTATACTTGTCATCCTGTCACAGTCCAGAGTATCCAGATGAAATTAAACTGTTATCTTTGTTCATTTTGATCCTAATGTAATAGGAATAACACATGATTTCCTTATTATAGTAGAAGAATGTTATAAATCACTATGTACTAGCATATAAAATTCTAAATGCATTGAATAGAACAGAAATTTATAATGGGGTTTTACTGAATATGGAAGAAGGCCAAGAAAGCATACACTTCTGATTTTGAAAGTAAAGGACTAGAGAAAGCAATTCCTGTCATCTCATTCTAAGCACATCAGTTCAACAAAATTCATTGCAAAAACAACCTATAACATTAGTATTATGCATAGTTATTTTCAAAGTTTTAATAAATTAGATCTATTTCTTGTCACATAAATACTGTAAAAGTACCATTCTTGATTCTGCAAAGAGATGCATACATTTCACAAGTCAGACTAGGTTATTTAAATTTAATTTTATGTATTAATTTTTCATGCCTAAACCATATTTTATGTTTCTACCTATGTTTACAAAATATTCACCAAATATTTCTACTACTGTTATGTCATGCATAGCCATCCTTGACAACTCATTTCCTATACTAAGCAACATATACAGAATAAAATCATTCTAATCAAAATTATTTTTCATATTTATATAACTGCTTTATTCTAAAACCAAAGCCTTCACATTTTGCTTTACAGGGAATAAAAAAGAAGAATCTTCTTAAAATCTTTACAAAGAATGTATCAATATTGGGAAAAACTTTAGAAAGAAATTGTGATTATACAGATGGACTACCAATTTTATTGTAGCAGAAGAAAGCAATACATACCAATAGATACTAAAGAAATACAAAGGAATTAATATCTCTGGCTTAAAATAAATACTTTCTCAGCCTCTCTACTGCTGACATGCTGGAGCTGGATTATTCTTTGTCAGTGGAGCTGTCCTGTGCACTACAGAGTATTTAGCACCATTTCTGGCTTCTATCCACGAGATGCCAGCAGCACCTCCCCACCCCTCCCCAACTCCCCTTCACATGCTTGAAGTAGTGCAACGAAAAATGTCTCCAAACCTTGTCAAATAACCCCTAGGGGCATAACAGCTCTCAGCTGAGAAACAAGAGATAAAGATAATATAGCAACATATAACTCATTAAGGAATAGAAATAATAATCACATAGGTAAATATGATTCCTTACTATATGTTAGTCAGCCTACTGACTACTTTCATAAGTATTCTTTAATTTTATTCTTATGACACCTTTATGAGATTCTACCGTTATCCCATTCTACACATGAGAAGTAGTCTTAGAGCTTAAATACATGTGCCAAATCCCACAGTTATTTCAAGATCAGATTCTTTCCCAGATTTTTCTAATACCAGAGCCAGTGCTCCTAGCCACTCTACTGCTCCTAACTGATCATGGGACAGTAAATTAAGTGATGCCATCAATTTTAACTGCCTTATTACATAACATGAATGTAGGACTTTTTAAAAGACTGCAAACAAAGGGTGGTGGGGGGGTTGTCTACTGCCCAGTGCATTGGCAGAAAAGGAAATAAATTGTAGTATTGTACAATCAGAAGGACTTTCCAGGCTTAGGACTCCTTGCCATTGCCTCCACTTCACTTTTGGTAGCTAATCCTGTGTTTAACAGTTCTTACCTGTCCTACCTGCATGGTAGACAAGTAGTAAACATTTCGCTTGAGACTGGAACCAAGTTACTAAAGTATGATTTAAAACTATTACTACAGCTATATTTTAGGTTGACCTGTAACACTGAATATAATTTTCAAAGCTGTTTATAACCATTGTTGATTTTATATACCATCTTCATCCCTGATCTCTAATGTTACATTCCTGATTTTTATTGTTACAAAATAATGAACAATGCAGGGCTTCCCTGGCGCTGCAATAAACTATCTGCCTGCTAATGCAGGAGACCCAAGAGACTAGGGTTTGATCCCTGGGTTGGGAAGATCCCCTGGAGTAGGAAACGGCAACCCACTCCAGTATTCTGGCCTGCAAAATTCCATGAACAGAGGAGCCTGGTAGGCTACAATCCATGGGGTCACAAGAGTCAACACGACTGAGCACAGCACTACCTATCTAATGATCAATGTCCTCCTCACAGGAAGAGGTTCCAGAGAATAAATAGTTCTTTTTTTTTTTAATTCAATTGTTTCTGTTTATATTCTCATCCATACTGAATAAACAGATGAAACACATAAAGATACTAATAAAACTAGATTATCTTGGCAAGAAGACTGCTCTCAAAGCTCAGAATTGTCACATACATATGCAAATATCCTACTTCCCCTCTCCCTGGCCCTCAGGTAAAAGGATAGAGGAACAAGGAAAGAATTGAATGTCACCAGTACTTAACAGCAATTAGTAATTTAGAATAAAGATTATTTTGCTTACTCCTATCTAAGCTTTATCAAGAAGGCCTACAAACCTCTGTAAATTATAGTAAGAAAGTAAGCCATTAAAGTAGGAGCACATTTTATGCAGTTGGAAAACAAACTAAGTAGATGCAAAAAAGACAGAAAGAAGGGGGATAGTATTAATATTATCCTGCGAATGAAGAAGTCTTAATTATTTGCTAGGGTAGCACACACTCTACATGAACTCTTGGAGAGTTCATGGTACACTCTCATTCTGATTATGATTTTAAGATCTGCTTATTTTGCTTTATGCAACTCCCCCTTATTACACCTGACTGTTGCATGATACACTGCTATGCTGTGCTAAATTTCTTCAGTTGTATTTGACCCTTTGTGACCCCATGGGCTCTAGGTCAGGCACTTCTGTCCATGGGATTCTCTAGGCAAGAATACTGAAGTGGGTTGTCATGACCTCTTCCACGGGATCTTCCCAACCCAAGGATGGAACTCGCGTCTCTTACATCTTCTGCACTGGCAGGCAGGTTCTTTACCACAAGTGCCACCTGAGAACTATTATGCATATATCACATAACAGCGTGAAGTCAAGTGGACTTAGAAAGCATCACTACATACAAAGCTAGTGGAGGTGATGGAATTCCAGTTGAGCTGTTTCAAATCCTGAAAGACGATGCTGTGAAAGTGATGCACTCCACATGCCAGCAAATTTGGGAAACTCAGCAGTGGCCACAGGACTGGAAAAGGTCATTTTTCATTCCAATCCCAAAGAAAGGCAATGCCAAAGAATGCTCAAACTACCACACAATTGCACTCATCTCACATGCTAGTAAAGTAATGCTCAAAATTCTCCAAGCCAGACTTCAGCAATACGTGAACCACGAACTTCCAGATGTTCAAGCTGGTTTTAGAAAAGGCAGAGGAACCAGAGATCACATTGACAACATCTGCTGGATCATCGAAAAAGCAAGAAAGTTCCAGAAAAACATCTATTTCTGCTTTAGTGACTATGCCAAAGCCTTTGACTGTGTGGATCACAATAAACTGTGGAAAATTCTGAAAGAGATGGGAATACCAGACCACCTGACCTGCCTCTTGAGAAACCTATATGCAGGTCAGGAAGCAATAGTTAGAACTGGACATGGAAAAACAGACTGGTTCCAAATTGGAAAAGGAGTACGTCAAGGCTGTATATTGTCACCCTGCTTATTTAGCTTATATGCAGAGTACATCATGAGAAACGCTGGGCTGGAAGAAACACAAGCTGGAATCAAGATTGCCGGGAGAAATATCAATAACCTCAGATATGCAGATGACACCACCCTTATGGCAGAAAGTGAAGAGGAACTAAAGAGCCTCTTGACAAAAGTGAAAGAGGAGAGTGAAAAAGTTGGCTTAAAGCTCAACATTCAGAAAACGAAGATCATGGCATCTGGTCCCATCACTTCATGGGAAATAGATGGGGAACAGTGGAAACAGTGTCAGACTTTATTTTTGGGGCTCCAAAATCACTGCAGATGGTGATTGCAGCCATGAAATTAAAAGATGCTTGCTCCTTGGAAAGAAAGTTATGAACAACCTAGATAGCATATTCAAAAGCAGAGACATTACTTTGCCAACAAAGGTCCATCTAGTCAGGCTATGGTTTTTCCAGTGGTCATGTATGGATGTGAGAGTTGGACTGTGAAGAAGGCTGAGTGCCAAAGAATTGATGCTATTGAACTGTGGTGTTGGAGAAGACTCTTGAGAGTCCCTTGCACTGCAAGGAGATCCAACCAGTCCATTCTAAAGGAGATCAGCCCTGGGATTTCTTTGGAAGGACTGATGCTGAAGCTGAAGCTCCAATACTTTGGCCACCTCATGCGAAGAGTTGACTCATTGGAAAAGACTCTGACGCTGGGAGGGATTGGGGGCAGGAGGAGAAGGGGATGACAGAGGATGAGATGGCTGGATGGCATCACTGACTCGATGGACATGAGTTTGAGTGGACTCCAGGAGATGGTGATGGACAGGGAGGCCTGGCGTGCTGCTGTTCATGGGGTTGCAAAGGGTCGGACATGATTGAGTGACCGAACTGAACTGAGTGATATAAGCTACTGTGATGTTCACCTTGGCTACCCCAGCTCTCATGACCAGAGATAATGCTTCAATTAACATTACCAAACATAGCTCCTGATAAGAACTATGTGAGAATTTTTCTTATTTATAAGAATGAAATAGCTAGATTATTTGGTTGTGGCATATTTATTTTCACCAAACTGTTTTTCTGCAATGGAGGAAAAACTCCATCAGTTATATAAATCATAGAATTATTTGGAGCAGCATTCTCCAAATTACTTGAAAAAAAAAAAAAGACTCCTCAAAATAATAATAGGTGTTTTTGGAAGAGTAATATAGAAAACTGTATATTTGAGTCTCAAACAACGCAGGGAGTTAGAGGCACACACCCTACCCTCAGCGGAAACTCTGAGCATAATTTAGAGTTGGCCCTCCATCTATGCCTGGAGAAGGCAATGGCAACCCACTCTAGTACTCTTGCCTGGAAAATCCCAAGGACAGAGGAGCCTAGTAGGCTGCAGTCCATGGGGTCGTGAAGAGTTGGACCTGACTGAGCAACTTCCCTTTCACTTTTCACTTTCATGCATTAGAGAAGGAAATGGCAACCCACTCCAGTGTTCTTGCCTGGAGAAGCCCAGGGACTGGGGAGCCTGGTAGGCTGCCGTCTATGGGGTTGCACAGAGTCGGACATGACTGAAGTGACTTAGCAGCAGCAGCAGCTCCATCTATGCCACTCCTCTGAATTTGTGGTTTGGAATCAGGAGATTCAACTAATTTCAGATGGCGTAGAATTATAAAATTTACTATTGAAAAAATCTTCATGTAAGTGGACCTGGTTGTTCAGGAGTCAGCTGTATTTGCAAAATGTTCTGTTAACTAAAGAGGTCAGTCCACTGAAGAACTGCCCAGGGCATTTAAACATGCTAACGCTCTGTAAATGCCTTACATTGCCTCTTGATCATTTATATTAACACTGTAAACGATCAAGAGGCAAGTAGCTAAGCTCATTTTCCCAAATACATTTGCGGTCAAAGCATATATTTTTCAGATCTCTTCGCAGATATCATCTAACATATTTGTAATTTATAGAATGTAGTTTAGGAATCATTGTATTCAGCAAAAATTACTCAGAATTAAACATACTGAATTTTGATACTAATATCCAAAAGATGTGTTTCTATAGAGTCCAGGTAAAAATAATACTTATGTAATTATATCTTCAATAATCCATAATGACATATTGATATATTTCATAGATTTTATTTTAATATGTACTAAGTAGAGTGGACTTAGTAAACAGCTAAGCTATGGGTTGCTGACAAAATATACCTCAGATACATAGCTCTCCGATATTGTGGGTTACTTTGGGCAAAGCATAGAGAAATAAGATAAACTGCCTAGACTTCACCTAATATGTTATAACTATCATTTCCCTTAGAAAATAAGTTTTTGATAGTTCCTAGATGGCATGAGATAAAATATGTATGTATGTGCATGCTCATTTGCTCAGTCATGCCAGAATCTGCCACCCCATGAACTGCAGCCCCCCAGGCTCCTCTGTCCATGGGATTTCCCAGGTAAGAATACTGGCGTGAGTTGCCATTTCTTACTCCAGGATAAATATATATATTTCTGAGTAAATAATTGCATTTCACTTAGTATTCTATACCACCAACTAAATTTGAAGCTATAAACTAAAACAATTGCATAAAGAGAATTAAGAAATCAGGTAAAATAAGTGTTTTCATGTTAAAACCTGATTTTTTAAAATGATATACATTTTAATACGTAAATTTAAAGGTAAATCTTAAGGTAATTATTTAGATGGTGATAATGTATCTCAATCAACTTAGTAAATTTGGATTTAAGAAAAACAATTGTTCAGTTCTAAGGGCAATATTAACTCTAAAGCAGAAGGAAAGAAATTTTATTTTAACTCTTCTTAAAAGATATCAATGTATACTGTCCACTATTTAACCCGTGAGAAAATCAAGATTGCATTTAAAATATGTGCTCTTTCAGAAGTTCACGTAGTAGTTTATTTAAGCTGATAAGTGAACTTTTCTCTAACATTAGCTGTCTAGACAATTTAACTTCCATTTTAGAAACACACTCTCAGCCGTAGAGATAGTCAGTTCTTTGTCACCGCAGATAAAATAAGCTCCCAGCCAAGAATACCAGAGCACTATTTTTGTCAGGTGCGTATCAACATTTATGTTGTCACCCTGCACCAGCAGAACATTTAACAGATCTACTGCATCAACGTGTCCTAATTTTCTGATATCTATTTTTATATTTCCTCAATAACTCTCCCTATAAAAAGTCATAAAGTGACATAGAATGTCGAATAAAAATATTTTTAAACCAAATACATAATTTCAGATTATGTGTGTTTAAAATAAAATCTAAATAATTAAACTTCCAATTCAATTTACAATACATTTTTCTATCTTGCTTCCCAACAAGCACCAAAACATATACTGAAATGAACATTTACATATATTCCTCCTGAAAAATATAGTACAAAACACCAATAAACATCAAATGGAAAACATTTCGTCAAGTTATGTTCTGTAGAAGTTCACTTTTTATCACTTTGTATGTACCTCTGTTACAGTGCCATTACGCTGTAACATTGGTTTCTGGATCTATCACACAGTATATGTTAAACTTCAAAGTATAGGAAGGACACTATCAATGGAAATTCTCAAGGCCAAGAAATTTAGGAAAGAATGAAGAGTCAAGCGAAGAAGAAAAGAAGTAATGGGCCACAAAATAATTATTAGTTTTAGGAATACCAAACTCATTTTTTCTTTACATTAAAGCAAATCTTTTCCCAGGCACCTTTGTGACAACTCAATTCTTCATTTTGATATGTACTTCTCATTAATGAAAATATAATCAAGTGGTTTCTGATACATGAATTAGCTTGGCTTTGGAGTTGACAGAACATGAACTTGTCTGGCACAGGCTTATCTAAAAGAGTCATATCAGATAAGTCTGAGTGCTAACACGTAAGTCACAACACTGGGAAACATGCTTTGGCAAGCTCTCCAAAATCCTGCCTCTCTTCATGGAAATATAACAAATTTCATTTTATATAAGTCTGATATGTAAGTGATATACAAATACCAAAGGAAAAAATGTACTTAGTGCTTTGCACTGAACTTATGAAAAAATACTAATATATATAGTATGACCTACATAAGTGATAATTATTCTAGGGTCAGTGTCTTCAAAGACATCCATTGTTGTCCTCTGATTCTTTGTTTCCAGTAAATAAATACGGCTTTAGTTGATGCTTTCAAAGTATTTCTAATTTTGTGACTTGAAAAAATTGGACATCAGGAAACACCAGTACATCCAAAATGAATTCTGAGGGAATGCCAAATATCAGAGAGCTTCACAAATGGACACAGCGTTCTCTTACATGATTATTATCTTTCTTTTTTTGTCTCTCTCCTTTAAGAGTTGAAGAACTCATAAACAGAATAAAGATCTGTTAATTTATTAATTTTGAAAATTTAAGTAATTCATAATACAAAACAAATGTTTTAGAAGTCATTTGGAGGAAAAATTTTTAGAATAACCAAGATTCTCTAGTATAATGTTATTTTATTTTATTTTTTTTTAATTTTATTTTTACTTTATTTTACTTTACAATACTGTATTGGTTTTGCCATATATTGACATGAATCTGCCACGGGTGTATACAAATGCAGTATAAAGAGCCTTCCAATGCATTCATTAGCTTTAGGTATCATGGTATCTAACCCCATTCAAAATTCCCTACTACATATTTTGGATAGGAAAGCAATTTTGTCAGTTCCCTTATAAATCAATTAATGTACAACATATAGCACCAAGCTACAGTTTAGAAATGACAAATGAAATGAAATAATGATTTCACAATCAGAAAACTCTCATTCGAAAAGGTCACAGGAAAAGAAAGAAATGGTGAAGCCCTATCATTGAAACTGAGCTCATACCTTGAAGACAAACACCTGGGTGTTTCACCACCAAATTTATATCTTAATGATACTGAGAAACAAGCTCAAAAAAATCTCCTATTTTGGTAAGGCACCTGAACAGAGAACCAGATAGTCCATATATCACTGCTGGAAAGTGTGGCCACAGTACTTCAAATCTTACCACTTTTCATGGGTTAAAAGGGTTCTTCTAAGTCATCACAGAAAAATAAGAATAAAGTAAAAAAACACACTGACTTACAGAAGACTACAAAGAAAGGGGTCAGCTACTAAGCCATGAGAATGACTGCATCTGAGGATCCAGAGAAGATCAACTGTTGCTTAAAATACAAATTTTTAACACATCCTCACAATCTAACAAGGTATCTGTTACAGAATGTGCATAAATTGCCCCTAAAAGTGAAAACAGAAGAAAGTCAACCCAAAACTCAGTGGATAGGTTTGTTTGGAAAAATCAACAGCTCAAAGCCTGGGGCCCTACACTGCATGCACCCATGGGAATAGTACGAGTCTGTTTTTATTCAGGGCTCAGTCTCCCAGGCTGGTCACACAATATTAAGTTCTTGCCTCCCCACAGCAAAGTCTGCTTTCAAAAACTGATTCAAAAGCTGCTCATACTAACCCTAATGGTGGCAATGAAGCATCCATAATGGTAATTCATGATTCGGGCAAAGAGTTAGCGTAACTTGAATATTTTAAAAAGTTTTTAACCAAAACACGCTAAATTCACATTAGAAGAACAGGAGAGACTATACATAAGCCAGTTGTATGATGGTCCTATTTGTGTGTAACTTTATGCTTTCACAAACAATGTACAATTAATTTATTGTACAGAATTTATTAAAAGATGACATAGTGAGTTTCAGTGGTAGTGATATAAGGATCATAAGGTGTACCTCATGAGATGTCTTCAGAGGATGGGGACACTAATTTAAAATTTTTATTATAGAAAAATTAGGTTAACTATTTCCCCGTAAGTCTTAGCACTGTGCTATCCAATAGCCAGTAATCACATGTAACTGTTTACATTTGAATGTGTTCACTAAAATGAAATAAATTTAAAAATTCAGTTTCCCAATCACATTTGCCACATTTCAGTAGTTTAATAGCCCCATATGACTTGAGGTTACCATATCAAACAGTCCAGATATTGAACATTTCCACATGGCTGAAACAGAGCTAGGGTGTATGCAGTCTGTAACAGGAATGCTGTGGTGAATAGCAACAGAAAACTTGACTGACAAAGATTAAAACTGGAGTTTGTTTTACTGCAATAGAAAAAAATGCAGCGGTTGGTACTTGTGAACATAGTTTGGGTGTGAAATGACAAAAAGAAAGCAGACTCTTTCTGTATTTCTCTTCCACTACGCTTATAGGTTTTGCAGGTTGTTTTTCTCACTTTTTCACCTCATGAATGCAAAATAGCTGCTGCAGATCCGACATCCTTCCACATTCAAAATAGTAAGAAGTGTAGAAATGGGAGTAGAGTCTACACTTATTCTTTGGTCAGGCAAACACTTTCCTAGAAGTCCCTTGGAGACTTCCATTTATATCTCCTTGGCAAAATTTATGCCATATGGCCACCTTTACTAGGATAGGAACTCTTCCCAAGAAGATGGGAGAACAATCCTGGAAAGATCAGGGTTCTATTAGCAAGGAAAAATAATGGGGGAAATAAATTTTAAAAGATAATTATAGTGCTTATCGTAGAATTTCTTAAGATCTATTCCTAAGAACAAATCAGAAGAGGAAAAAATGAGTGGCATTAGTGGTAAAGAACCCACCTCCCAATGCATGAGACTAAGAGATACAAGTTTGATCGCTGGGTCAGGAAGATCCCCTGGAGAAGGGCATGGCAACCCACTCCAGTATTCTTGCCAGGAGAATCCCATGGAAGAGAAGCCTGGCAGGCTATAGTCCATGGGGTTGCAAGGAGTCAGACATGACTGAAGAGACGTAGCACGAGAAGAAGAAAGTTTTAAAGAGGGAAAACCAATACTGAAAAGTTAACCTCACTGTTTTTTTTTGCCATGGCCATGTGAGGAAGTAGTTTTTAAATCCATACAAAAAGTTATTTAAAGTTTTTTAAATCCATACAGAAAAGTTGAAGTTATATTTAAAGTTATTAGTATATGTATTTTAACAAAAGTGCTGAAATTTAATCAAAGGAGATTAATACTTCGAATATGCTCTTATTCTTTGTGGTTAACCTTTTGTGATATATTCCTCACATAGTACTATTTAATATAGAAATGAATTTCCCTACCTGTCAACATGACCATTTCTTTAAGCATTTGGGCTAAGACTTTTGTCAAAACTAGTTTTGTTCAAACAGATAAAGCTAAGAGTCTCAACATTTACTAGGGAATAAGTATTGCATGAGATAATTGTAAGTAAATAGGAAACTAGCTTGCTTTTTAGCCTAAAGAGGAAAGGCATTACCAATAGATATTGTGTTCTGCATGAAAACTTATTTTAAAGACATGTGTCAAAAGAGATACTGAATATTTCACAAAGCAGTAAAATAAATAAAAGTAAAACTCTATTCACTTTAAATCATGTATTTTCCATGGTAATATTAGAAAAATTTGAAGCAGCTTTGAGTAAACGGTTCAAATATGTCACGTGAGTTCTAGTCTCGGTAAAACAGAAATGATATCTATTTCATGATTTTATAACATTCTAGACTATCCTCAGGGAGACAGAGTTTTGTTTTGTTTTGTTTTTTTGAGACAGACTTTTAAAGACAAAGCACATTATAATGAAGCATATTAAGCAAACCACAAATGTAAAGACAATTCATAATAAATAGTTACCAAAAGACAGTTTCCACCACTAGCAATAAGGCGAATTTTAAAATCTGCATGTATTATATCTTAATTAATGCAAATATTATTCTAATTTGAAATAAAAGCAAGGAAATCAAAAATAGAAAATACCCTTGGATATTTATTTCTAAGGAGGTAGTAGATGTTAAATGGAAGAGAAGGAATTATTAGTTAGTGGGTTGAACTGTGTCCCTTAAAAAATTCCCCCATTGAAGCCTTATCTACCAGTACCTCAGAGGTAATTGTATTTGGAGACAGGCCTTTAATGAAGTGATTAAGTTCAAGCTAGGCCATTAGGGTGGAGTTATCATCTACTAGAGACTGGTATTCTTATGCGAAGAGGAAATGTTATCACATGAAGGGACACCAGGGACGCATGTGCACAGAGAAAAAGACCATAAGAACAAAAGAGAAGGTGGTCATCCCCAAACCAAGGAGAGAGGCCTCAGAGGAAACCAGAATGCTCACATCTTGATCCTGGACTTCTAGCCTCCAGAACAGATGTGCAAAGTGTCTTGTTGTTTAAACCACTCAATCTGTGATATTTTGTTATGGCAGCCGTAGCAAAGGAATACACTGAGAATGAATGAAAATAGAGTGAATTTCTCAGATATTTCAAATAATGTGTTCTACTTGGGTGGTTAGAGGGGAGGGGGCTTTATTTTTTCATTTATATAATACAAAACTTTGGTTAATAATTCCTGGAAGTTTTTGCAGCTGTGCTGACTAAAATTTAGCCACTAGCCACATGTGGCTATTTCAGTTTAGCATAATTAAAATTAAATAAAATTTAAAATTTGGTTCTTCAACCATGCTAACCACAACAGCTATCGTAAGGAAATGTTCAAGTTCAATAGCTAAGCAAACAATCAGAGCATGTATGAACATCTTGGCTACTATGGATTATACCAACAGAGATAATCATGTTGCTCAAGTCATATACTTGCAAATGACCCTCACATAAACGAATTAGCACGGTATATCTTTACAAGGTATAGATATACCATGGTACTTTAGAAAATAACAATAATGAGTGTAGTAAGTAGAAAAACAGAAGTCAAGGTAAAAATCTTGAGCTATAGACTAGAGATTTTTCTTTGTGGGAAAAAAGAATACTAGTAGTTTATTATAAGATATTTATCAAGATAGATTGTTGGTTGAAATACCAAGTTAAAAATGTCTTATTAAAGAAAAATGAATAAAATTAAATATGTAAACATATATATGCAATACCTTAAAAGTAAAAGGAATTTAATAAAATAAATTGAAATTTACTTGTAGAAGAGCAATATGTTTTTGTGCAGCAAATAAAATCACTCTAAATCATAGTAGTTTATAGTCACTAAGTCTAAATCATAAAATGTAAGCAAAGATATACTTCATTGATGAAAGTCAAAGTGTTAGTCGCTCAGTCATGTCCAGTGCTTTGGCATCCCATGAACTGTAGCCTACCAGGGTTCTTCTGTTCATGGAATTCCCCAGGCAAGAATGCTAGAGGGGGTTGCCATTACCTTCTCTAGCTTCCTGACCCAGGGATTGAACCTGGGTCTCCTGCATTGTAGGCTGATTCTACATTGTAGGCTGAGTCTCAGAGCCATCCAAGTCACCAGGGAATCCCCAAAGAGATGCGCAGTTGGCAGGATAAATGCTTCTCGAAAAAATCTTTTCACTGTGGTGAGTTGCTTGACACACTGGAAACTCCTATATTTCCACTTTCCAAATCTAATTTAGTGCTGTTCTGTGCCAAATGCAAAATTCTTGGCAGAAGACTGTTTTTGTCAGCTTTGAATTCTCTAGCAATGAATGCATGACTCTAAACTTTAGACCCAGGGGCCTCTAAAAAAAAATAATAATAAAGTATTGATACAGATTATTAAAGATTATTTCCTAGACAGATACAACCTATACCAGAAATTTTGTTATTATTTCCCTCTGTACCTTCAAAAAATTTCTACTCTAAAAATCCATGTAGTGTCTTTGAAAATGCTTATTAAAACCTAATTTGAATAGATATTTTTTATAAGATGGAAAGAGACCCACACTTAAATATATTTAGTAGAGCAGTGTATAAAATGTATGAGGGTGAAGGGCAGAAAACTTGAAATACCAGGCTGAAGAGTTAAGTAAGAGAAAAATCATGAGGCCTCTGGGATAGGTAAATCCCCGTTATATCAGGACCATGTAACCAAGTCTGACCAACTTACTATGAATGGAAATATGTGTTGTAATTTCTGGGCCATTGCAATTTGGAACCAGTGTATAACACAATACCTCCACCATTATTCTCTTTCCTTAAATGGTAATTTGGGAGGCCTTCAGGGATATAGTAGCCATAGTTTAGGGAGGAATAACCAGCCTATACTGACTCTTTCTATGAGAGAGAAATATGCCTGCACTTTGTTAAGTTTTTCTTGTGTCTATCACTACAGGATTCATCTACTGCTGGTTTACCTAACTAATGAAGGCCCATTATTTATTTATTTTTATTCTACAGAGATATTTGTGATTAATCTTTATTTCACATGCAGTTGACTAAACAAAATTATTGTATAAATGACTTTTAAAGCAGATATCTGTAAGCAGTTTCACACAGGTAAGTGTCTACATTTAAGCGCAATTTTAAATCTAGGTCATGTAACATTGTTGAGTAGTTGAAGAGCCAAGAGATTCCTGAAGGTGCCTTGCAATTTGAATAAGTCCTCAGTAAAGGAGCTTCCCTGGTGGCTCAGACGGTAAAGAATCTGCCTGCAGTGTGGGAGACTGGGTTCGATTCCTGGGTTGGGAAGATCCCCTGGAGGAGGGCCCACTCCAGTACTCTTGCCTGGAGAATCCCCATGGACAAAAGAGCTTGGCAGACTACAGTTCATAGGGTTGCAAAGAGTTGGACTCAACTGAGCAACTAAGCACAGCGCAAAGGAGACCAGAGCCTGAACATATCGAGGCCACAGAAGAGAAGAATATAGTACATGGAAGTTTCCAAATCAGATTCAAGGTGTTCCACCAATTAGTACAGAAATATATTTACATGCAACACAAAGAGGTACACAAAAATCCACCATAACACACACACACATACGCACACAAATATAAAAACATATATATATATATATATTTTTTTTTCACACTGGTAAACAACGTGGGTATTCCTGGGAGTTTCATTTTAACACCAGCATTTTCACAAAAGTACAATTTTTATCTTTAAATCTACCTTCTAAATCTGTTTACAGCTAACTAGTGAGATAGGCAATTGTTCCTGAAAACTAGCACTACCATTATGGTGGTGTTTCTTGGGTCAAGAAACTCTTTCATAGAAACTTTCATTTGTAGAAAGGAAGCAAGGGAAGATAAGTGAAAAAAGGAAGTAGGTTTAAGTCACTTAATATTTCCAAGTGGCTTTTACAACTGCAGTTGGGCTTGAGAACATTTATTGATTTTCTTTTGTGTTTTGTTTTCAGGAAGTCCTTATTTACCATATACTGAATGCAATGACTTGTGTTAGGCTTAAGAGTGTTCTAATGTCAAATAAGACAGAAATCCCTGTTCTCACTGAACAAAGATGAAAAATAAGATTGTGAATATATTTAAATTGTATCTTAAGATCAATTTCTATTAAAATTATCTCAGACTAGTCAGTATTTAAATAATTCAAGCTATATTTTCAAGTCTAATCATTTATGCAGCAGTCCCCAACCTTTTTAGCACCAGGAACCAGTTTCTGGAAGACAGTTTTTCCATGGACCAAGGTGCAGAGGAATGGTTTCAAGATGATTCAAGTGCATTACATTTATTGTGCACTTTATTAGGAAATGGCAACCCACTCCAGTATTCTTTCCTGGAAAATTCCATGGACAGAGGAACCTGGTAGGTTACAGTCCATGGGGTTGCAAAGAGTTGGACATGACTAAGTGACTTCACTTTCACTTTCTTATTTCTATTATTACTGTATTGGCTCCATCTCAGATCATCAGGCATTAGACCCTAGAGGCTGGGACTCCTGATTTGTGGTATCCTTACTTCATAAATTACATTGCATTTGACTCTGTATCATTTTATTATACGTCCACTCAGGTGTTCTTGTTACAAATTTTATGGACAAGACTGTATCTTTAATAAAATTCTGAAGACTAACAGCTTATTTTATGTGTCCTAAGATTCTTTATTATAGGATCACAAGCAAGCTATCAACATTAAATAAACTTTAAAGTGGTCTTCTCCATGGCTAGTGCAAAAATGGTCTGTACTAAAATATGAAGTTTGCTCCCTCTGGAAACAAAAAGGGCATTCTGATCTATAAACCAGTTGAAGTCCTTAAATAGTCATTGAATATTGAGTAGCATTTGCTCAGCTTTAGCTTAACCGCAATGGAAAAATCCAAGAAAGATAAGAAATCACCACACTACAGATTTAAGGCATAGCAATGCTGCTGCTTATTCTCATAACTGAGTCCATTTTTTCCAGCTTCTCAATAAAAGACATTTAAAAATTTTGTCTATCATTGGACTATGCTCATAACCAGCTAGTCACCTTGTCAGGATGGAGTTTATTATGGGATTTAAATAAATCCTAGCTTTTAAAGGGTGTATGTTACATTAACTACTATAAGGTTAGAAATAGTGCAAGAAATCACAATTTCATATTAATAAACATGATGAAAACACTGTCAACTTACATGTCATCTGTTCCCACCTTTTGTAAGAAAGTTAACCATGTCAACCATAAAAAGGAAGTTTGTGATGTACAGTTCAGTCCCACTGGGGTTAAGGAAAAAAGTACCAAATAAAATTAAATGAATTCCCCTTTGTCTATAGTAATATGTTTCAAATAAACTCCCAGAGGTGAAAGAGTTACTGTTTATCCTTACAACTATATCCAATTTTGAACATGAAGCTACTTGATCTTTTCTATAAAAAGCTGATTCTGTTAACAGGTCCAATACCTTTAAATAATATTTGTAACTCAGAACTGCTTATTGGAAGGGGCGTGTGACCATTCTGCTGTTTGATCCTCACAGAACTATACAAATACACATATAATTTCACAAAGAAGCAAGACCTCATTAATCAATTTATACACATCAGCCATGAGCAGTGCCGGTTGGTCTATCCCAGATATCCCACCCTAAACTCTGTTTTTATTCAATTTAGTTTACAGGGAATAGAGTATTGTAAAATCTTAAGGCTGTACCAATTGGAGAAGGAAATGGCAACCCACTCCAGTGTTCTTGCCTGGAGAATCCCATGGACAGGGGAGCCTGGTGGGCTGCCATCTATGGGGTCACACAGAGTTGGACACGACTGAAGCGACTTAGCAGCAGCAACTGATGGTACAATTTGTCTCCTGCAGCCACTTCTTCCCCTCCTAATAGCAAAATTATTTTTAAAGTAATCATCAAAAATAGAATTTAAAAAACATGCCCTTAACAATTTATCACATAATTTTTAAGTTTCTGAAAGAAAAGTGTTACTTTCGCCATTTTCAATGCTTGTCTCTATGTTAGTACATTTTAACAACCTTTTTACAACTGCCTATATATGTTTTCTATTTTCAAACCATAATCTCATAGCATTTTCGTTTTGCAGATGAACATATAGACCCCTATATGGACCATCCTTTGATAAACTGATCTTACCAGCTTATATATTAGTAGTATGAGAGCTCATTGAACACCTTCCATAATATTATTTTCTATGTGAAAACAAAATGAAAATGAATTGATCTTGTTGTCTTTGTACTGTGTTCATACGGGTGTGCTCAGTAGCTCAGTCATATCCAACCCTTTGTGATCCCCTCCAAGCTCCTCTGTCCATAGGGTTTCCGAGACAAGAACATTGGAGTGGGTTTCCATTTCCTTCTCCAGGGGATCCTCCTGACCCAAGGATCAAACCTGTGTCTCTTGCTTATCTTGCATTGGCAGGAGGATTCTTTATCACTGAGTCACCTGGGAAGCTCCACTTTATTTGTAGAAACACCTTATTGATTAAGGTAAAATGTCACATTCTCAGTCTTATAAGTCAAACATGAATATATTTTGTTCTAAATTCGATAACTTTTAAAAACTTTGGTGGCCTAAGAAAAATTAAACATGATAATTTAAATTTTAACATATGGAAATAAAATATTACTTAAATTTGATACATAATGGACTATATTAGTGTCTAACCCTTCTAAAATTATGTGGAGAAATTTGATATTCCAGAAGATAATTCAACTCTTTTGCTTTTCTTCCCATTTTCCCTTTGTTTACAACACAGATCCTTGCTAATATTATTTCATTCAAAACAAAGGATTTTAAAACAAAAAAGGACTCACTTCCTTTAAATATTATATGATTACCTCTTTTTAGTGAGAAATCATAAAAGTTTCTCTTGATAGTGTCCTCCTACTATTAAGATAAATTAGTAAGACCAATTTATCAAACAAAGAAGTCTGCATATCCATCTATCCGTCCGTGAAGCAGAAATGCTATGAGAATATGGTGTTAAAAATAATTAGAGACCATGTATAAGCAGATTCAAAAAGTTATTAAAGTACATTAGCTATAGTATATACCTATAACATATTACAGATAAACTGTGGGAAATAGACAAAAGATAAATTAACAGAAACTTACAGTTAATCTTTTAGAGCTTTTTTTTCATCAAGCTAAAATCTTGTAACTACTTCACCTTTCTTTATCTCATTTTCATTTCATGGAAATGTACACTTGCCCACAGTAAAGCCCAGAAACTGAAAATGGCCTCATAAACACCTTCAACATTCTCCTTTTACCAGCCTCCTTACCATTGCTTAACACTAAATAGTGCAGAACTGTAGCTTTCTATCAAAAGTACAGTGTGCTGCCCTGCACCATGCGGGAGACTTGAAATTGTTCAGACCTAGGGTCCTTGGTTACTACATTACACTGCAAGAATATAGTAGGTACACACAGTTGGGGGCATGACAAAGTATCCTTTCTGAACTGTGAGGGTCTAGATAATGGAAGAACAATGATGGATTTCATGGTGATGGATTCATTTGATTTCCAATGGCCTCATCCAGAATCCCCATTAGATCACTCTTGAAGAAAGTGTACTCATTCCTTTCCTTTTGTCAAAGTACATTTTCTAGGCCAAATCTTGCTTTTGAGAGTATTTATAAATGGCTTCCTACAGATATTTTCAAGTTTCTGCAACAAATATGCTTGACAAACATAACAAAACATATTCAAACATATTTATATCTCCATTTCTAAAAGAGTGGAGTCCTATCTTCCCACATATGAATATATTAAAAAAAAACAAAGAACTATTTTAATCTTTCCAACAGAGGCATTTATAAAATTTTAAGTGACCTGTGCTATTCATGTTATCTTGTTATTTTTAACTACTTCATATGCTCAACTACTTTGTCATAATATTATTTATTTCCCTACATATTCTCCATGTGGTCATTAGCAAAAAGTTAACTAATACAGTCACTTCTTAGCTTGATCCTATTTGACAATATTCTTCTTTATCTCCTAAAATATGGACAAGTACACTGTCATAGCACAATAGCAATTTATTTGAAAAATGTGTTGTTCAAAAAGCATAATAGAGAAAAAATTCTTATTCCTTCATTATATCATTTATGCAGCATCTTAGCTAACCATAATCTAGGTTTTCAATTTGAATCTTTTGATCATTAAGATATTTTTCACTACTAGAATTATCTATACACATACAGCTACTTTGCCTAAACTATGAAATAATTAATTTGCTACCAAAAATGGTACATTGCATAGTCTTTAAAGGGACTGAAGATAAATGTTGCCATTATCATCAACTTATTAAGAAGGGATTAAAGTACAGGAATAAAGAAATATTCGTATTTTAAGTGTCTTAGCAACAACTCACCAGCAGTAAACATTGGATTTTGGATGCAAAATCTAACTTCAATTATGAATCCTTGGGATTGAAAGATGTTTACAATATATGGAAAAAAAGAAAACTTGCACAGAATAGAGATTATGTATATATATATATGTGTGTGTATATACACACACACACACACACACACACACCTGTCCCTTTCATGGAAGATTCGGGTATATGTGTACCAGCAACAAAGTGGAAGATTTAGAAGAGAATCAACTAATAAAATCTATACCAAATTGCTGAACATGAATTTCCCAGGTTTTGTTTTTGGCTAATGCATCCTGTTTTTCCTAGTTTCCAACCTCACAAAGAAGAGCAGAGGACTAGCAAACACTGGCTTAATTATCCCCATCAGTCTCAGAGACAAGGCGCTTAAGAGTTTTAGCTGCTGTAAACACTCCCCTGATAGCAGATAAGGAATCTGCTGAAAGGCGGTTTTGTCTGGGGAAACTTCAGGGGCACGACAGTTAATCATTAGTGCAATATTGTATATGCATTACTACATCAAAAGGAACAGAACTCAATATTCTATTGTGAATATTTTCTGTTTTCTTAAAGGTAAGAAAACTAATGCTAACAACAGTAACAAAAAAAAATGAAAGCTACATTTGCTGCAGAAAAAAAGCATCTTCTACTTTTCATTTATTTTTTGTATTTTTTTCAAGAGAGAATGGCATTCGTGTCTGTGTGTGTGTGTGTGCGTGTGTGTTTTATACGTGCCTTCAGGGATATAGAAAATTTTCACTGAAGTCAAAGATTCAAGAAGAATTTTCACCTTTGTATCTAAATGCATTGATCAGAAACAGAGAATATCACATAACCTTCTTTTATCACAACACTTGAAGTAAACCAATGTTCTTCCATATCAGTACAGTGTTTGTCTCAGGATCTATTTGTGGAAAACTGACACCTCACTGTCCCTGACAAAACCCGTTCTACCATTTCAAAATGAAGGCATCTACAATGACTTCCTATTCTTTAAATTTAATAGACCTCTCACAGTCCTGCCATTAGAGAATCTTAGAGGCTTCCAAAGCCTTTAAAATATCCAGAATTAACTTTTGCTTTCTCTCAGGCCTTCTACCACTGAATGCAAGGAAAACGCAACTTCGCAGTGTCTCACCCTCCTCACCCTTTCCCACACTCTGGCCCTCACACACAGGATTTCTTCAGATCAGATGACTGTGCTCCAGTTGCCATCTCTACAGGTTCACTTTTCCTAGAAACTCCAAGCCTCGGATCTGAATTCCTTCATATGACCTCTCTGTTCTTATTTCTCTCATGCAATTGGAAGTGATCTCTTTTCTCCTCAGAATTTCTTTAGCAGCTTTCATATCATAGAGATGTTTGTTTTATTTTTTTTGTTTGTTTGTTTTTGTTTTTTGTTTTTTAATTTATTTTTTATTTTACTTTACAATTCTGTATTGGTTTTGCCATACATTGACATGAATCCACCACGGGTGATATTTGGCACTTTCTGGATCATAATTAGTGTTTCTCAATAAATGAACTTAGTTGAAAATATTTTTATGAAGCACTGTTGTGTGGTTATTTCACAGGATTATATATATATATATGGTGGTAAATGAGACAGTTAAGATCCTCTGTGTATTTATTTGGCCACAATGCACAGCATTTGGGATCCTAGTTCCTCACCCAGGGATCAAATCTGTGCCCCTGCATTGGAAGCAGAGAGATTTTTAAGGATGGTAAGACAATCCTTTTTTACCATAGAAAGTGTAATCACTTTCAATATTTCTAGGTTTTTTAGAAAGAAAAAATTAACTAACTTTTGTAGAGTACTTACTATGCAACAGGCATCAGACTAAAAGCTTTACACCTTATTAATCTACCTAAGATTATTAACCTGTAAGGATAGCCTTTTGGTGTATGTCTAAAACCATCTGAATCCTCCACTTATAATTTTTGATGAAAGATTTGGTGTTAAATAAACTGAGGCTTACTTAACTAATGACTTGTGAATTAGTCACAGACGTCTCATTTTGGTATTTACAAGCTCAGACGTGGCTATTGTCACATCTGATACAGTCTCATTTTATCAACAGATGTTTCTCAGAGGAAACTTTTAGTACTCTTCAGTTATGGCCAATTTGACATGGATTCTAAATGAGGGAATGTTTTCAATATGAATTCTATATAAAGCAAATGATATCATAACTGCAGTTTTGACCTTTGAAAGTACACTGCACTGCAGAATGTTATTATTAATTCACTCTCTTGTTGGCTCTCATATTAAGTAATCAGCAATTTAGGCCAGGCTCTCTATAGTAGAAAATAAATCCCACAGTACATGAGAATGCATGGTTAGAAAAAAGTGTTTCCTTAGCAGTGTAGAATAATGGTTAGAGCAAGGACTCTGCAGCTTGAGAGCAACTAATTTGGCAGAAATCCATTTCTGGCCACTGCTACCTATATTGCCTAAGACAATTCTCAATCTGTTCATCCACAATAAAGAAATAATAATATCTTTCTGGCAGTCTGGCACAAAAGGTCACTACATTATCATTTGATTAACATGAAAGAGCAAGGTATGAGAGATTGTCCATACATTTGAAAAGAAGAGTAGAAAAAGATAACCAGTCTTTCTAATGCTAGATACTGAAGCAGAGAGACAAATTCCTTTACATTATATTGGCTCTAGGGATTGATCACAGCAAAATGACATAGACTTCATTCTTTTTCTAGATATACTAATAAAAAATATGCAAAATTAAGTTGGTATCAATAGTATTAGTGAGATTTATTTATTTATGTAATACCTTTGGATCATCAAATTGATTATCTATGTATAGCAATATTCTGTGTACTTTAATATTCTGACACCCCCATGTGTGTTATATAAACAATTTATATAATAGTTTATATATAATTTAAACTAATTAAACTACATTTAATATAAACTATTTTTAAATGATTGATATATAACATTTAACAAAAAACATTTTGATTGATAAAGTATGTACAATAAATTGTATATGTGTGTGTGTGTATTAGTCGCTTAGTTGTGTCCAACTCTTTGCAACACCATGGACTATATAGCTCGCTAGGATCCTCTGTCCATGGGGATTCTCCAGCCAAGAATACTGGAGTGGGTTGCCATTTCCTTCTCCAGGGGATCTTTCCGACCCAGGGATTGAACCTGGGTCTTCTGCGTTGCAGGCAGAAGTTTAACCATCTGAGCTACTAGGGAAGCCTATAAGCATATATTTATAAGCATATAATTTAGATATATATAATATTTTAAAATAGTTTCCTGTAGGAAGTCTTATTTCTAGGCTATAAAGATATTTGAGAATTATTTTGAGTATTTCAAAGAGTTACAAGAAATGTCTTATTTCAGTCTATGGATATTTTTCTACACTCTTACAATAACTTTTATAATTCAATAGCTATACATATGGGTTTTCTGTACCAGTAAAATTTGATGAATTCATGACTTAGAAATATTTAACTGAAATATTTAACTTTTAACAATATGCTAAAATAAAGGCTTAATAACTTAAAGTAGAAATAAGATAAAGGAGCAATCAAATCAGCTGCAAATTTAAGAAAACAAACTAATAGGGCTTATAGTATATGCTTTTAGATCAACTATTATTCATTTTTTTAAAAAAATTTAGACATATACTAATATATACTTTCCCTTAGCAATCACAAGTCTACTTTGATATGTTAAAAATTTACTCGAGTTTTTAAAAGATTAATAAAATCTCTGATTAATTAGTAAAGAGAAAATAATACAATTGTCACTTACTCTTATTTGATGTGTATTTTTTCACCCTGACATTGATGTCAAATGCGCATAGATTTTGATGAATTACATAAATAGAAAACGTTATTTTATCAAAATAGAGATGTAGTCCTTGCCAACACAATCTTTATGAATAAGAAAAGAATTCAATAGAAATGTTGAATAAAATTTGCAATACTGATCTCAGAGTAACAAGAATAAAACTTAAAACACAAACACAACTGTACACCTAAATTTTCCTATCATGAACAAAGCCATGTTTTTAAAAACAGTCATAATTCAACTTAAAATTCTCAGTTAAAATGTAACAGGTCTATTTCTAAAATAATGGAAATTTAAATACAGTGTATAATTGCCAACTATAATTTTTATCCACTATATCTTTTCCCTCCATTTAGGCTATGATGTAATATATATGCCTATAAAACACATGATTTAAAACATGAAAATATCTCTCTGCTCACTGACTGCATACTATATATACTGGCTAAAAGACAACAGCAGGTATTAAATTTAACATTTTGTTATAGATTTTATCATTATTAAAATAGCAGCCATGTATACTTCTATATCAGAGTAGGCAATGGCACCCCACTCTACTACTCTTGCCTGGAAAATCCCATGGACGGAGGAGCCTGGTGGGCTTCAGTCCATGGGGTCGCTAAGAGTTGGACACGACTGAGCGACTTCACTTTCCCTTTTCACTTTCATGCACTGGAGAAGGAAATGGCAACCCACTCCAGTGTTCTTGCCTGGAGAATCCAAGGGACGGGGGAGCCTGGTGGGCTGCCATCTATGGGATCACACAGAGTCGGACACGACTGAAGCGACTTAGCAGCAGCAGCAGCATACTTTCATATGGGCTTCCCAGGTGACACTAGCAGTAAAAGAACCTGCTGGCCAATTCAGGAGACAAAGGAGATGCAGGTTCAATCCTTGGGTTGGGAAGATACCCTGGAGGAGGGCATGGGAACCCCCTCCAGTATTCTTGCCTGGAGATGCCCATGGACAGAGGAGCCAGGCAGGCTACTACTGTGCATAGGGTCACAAACAGTTGGATACAACTGAGCACACATACACATACATATGTGTGTGTGTATATACATGTGCTACATTGTACTTAGTCACTGTGTCATATTATATTTACATGAGGTAATATACAATTTTTAATTTAAATATTGGTGAAAATATAGTTTTTAAAAGCACACGTTTATAATCCTGCGATTAAACAGTACATGCCGACTTTTTTCCGAAGTATACTATAAACCTGATTTATTTTCTTCATCTCATTAAGACATTATTAAGGAAAAGATCATTTCTATAGTACTAAAGTTAGAATATGAAAATAAGAAGACTCTTGGTTGATATTTATTCCACTTCATTATCATTGATGACAAAATATAGTTAAATATACATGATACTAAAATAAATTAATATGCTAAAATGAGCATTATTTTATTGAACTGTTAATATCTCAAAATGTAACACTCACATCTACCCAGAAACAATTCCAAATCCAAGAATACACTTAGATAAGAATATCAAAGCCAGCTATCTATGTAAAAAAAAAAGATAATTTGCATTTGACAGTAAATACATCTAAGGCAACTGCATTTGTTGCTTTCTTAAAACATATAACCTTACATATTTACTGGAAAAGCAATAACTTAAAATATGTTAGATAATTCAAGTTATATATGAATTTACACTGGAATATACTTTTGTTGCAATTATACAATTCAAGGGTATAAAAATGTAAGCTTGTCTATTTGACTAAATCAGTATATCAGTGGAATAATATATCCCATTTGGCTGTGCAGAATAATTGATACTTTCATGTTTAAACAGTTATGTTGGCACCAAGTAAACAAAGGTGCAACTATCAAAACTTTAAAAAATAAATATTTAATTCCTAAATCATAGGATGTTACAAAACACAGTTCTTGATAGTTAGGTTTTTTTTTTTTTCAACCTACTGTGAAGTATTATCACAACTAAACAAGCCTCTATACAGGTTTACGTATAAATTTCTGAAACTTTCTAAAACTACCAATTCATTTTTGCCCATAATTTCCACTATGGCTTTGAACTTAATGATTCACAGATAACAAACAGGTAATGGTACAAGAATCAAGGGGAGAAGTATTTGTTCAGTGTTAGAAGAGGAACCATGAAAACCATCTAGTTGGCACTGTAGAATGGCACAATTCCACACATCTTTACTAGAGTGGACAGTTTACGGAAGAATCCATACTGAAAAAAATTCTCTTCAAACATAGAATACTGCCTATCTCAATACTGAGCTATAAACTTTCTACTCTGGCTTTGTTGAGTAGTTCTAATATCTTTTGCAATTAGCGATTCTTTTGAATCAACTTAGCATACAGCCAGTTGATTGTTTAGGGAGATGGGAGGAAAGGGAGATGGGAGAATACCAGGGAAGTGATTCAGAGCATGTATTGCCAAACATTTTACACTGTGCATGCTATGCTTTTCCAAGTTGTCCTGTGCCCAATTAGAACCTGATTTTTTTTCTTTCAAAAAAAAAAATGAATTTCTGTCTAAAGCCCCTTGACTCCTACTCCTGCTAATAAAGAATTCTCAGTCAGCAATTTGCAAAGTAGGAAAGCCAGGGATAATGGAACTGGGCAGCCTTTACAAGCAAAACAAAACACCAAAGAGAGGGAATAAAAAGGCTGACAAACAATGTAAGCTCTCCCAATGGGTTCATACTTATTTCCTCCCCCTTTAAAATGTACCATAAAAAAAGCTGAATCAACTGTAACCATAATGATGCAAAGTTTTGATTATTATGGCAAATTATACCTTTGCTATTCAGGGGAGGGCAAAAAAGTTTTGTGGCTCATCAAAAGAAGCTGGGAATAAGAGCCAAGGCCACTGACACTTGTGGTGGCAGATTAAGCTGTGAGCAGACTCTAAATAAATTCCATTCTCCCCCATCCCCAAAATACACTATTCTGGCTATTAAGACTGACTTGCATTCTACGCATGCCAGTACACTATCCATTCAGGATCACTTATTTCAGTGGCAGACAGGGAGGGCAGTCTTCTGAATTAGGAAGCTGTAACAGATTAGTTTTGTGTGTGTGTGTGTGTAACAGACTGTTAACTATGAATGATTACAGTCTCTCCTTCAAATTTAAATAAATCACATATTTTTTTAAATAGTCAAAATCTTTTCAAGTGAAGAAAAAAAGAAAAATTTTGTGCTTGTTTTAATTTCTGAACCAGGAATTTACCTTTCTGTCATCAAGGATATATAACTAACATCATTCTTTGAGGATCACAAAATAAGGTTTGCAAAGACATATAATTAAATCACCCAAATCAAACTTTTTAAAGACATATAAGTTTATATAAGAATAACATGTCCAAATTATCTTGTGAACTCTGATTTTCTTGATTAAATGAATCTTCTTTTTGTGCTGATAAGCTTTCTTAAAAGCTGTTTTGGAAAATGTATTCCAATTTAGAACAGAAATAAAAATATATAAATCATAAGAGTTAGGGGAAAAACATGAAGCAAATAAATTGTAATAATTCCAAGAAAACCATAACAATTCTAAAATGAAATTATAGAAAAGGAAACAATATTAAGGACCATGAACTAAATGTCATTAAATATATTGACAATCTATTGCAAATCCAGCATTATGACTCAAACTGAATTAACTATAAGTACAAGAAAAAAAAAACTTCACATTTAAACTTAATTAAAAAAAATAATTCCTACACTACAAAAATTTTATGATGGAAAAAATTAAACCAAGCTCATATAGGAGACACTTTGGATGTATTAGTACAATTTGTTTGTTCCATATTTATCATATTTAATGATATCCTTGATTCATTTTCTATGTTTTATATTTTTTCATCTACAAATCAAAATGTTTTCAAGCTAACTAGTACATAGAGAACAAAAATATGTTCAAATTTATAAAAATTCATAAATTTTGAGGATACTAGCTTCCTATTGACAAAAATTACTTTACTCAGTTTCAGGAAGTGTGTCTAGAGGGCAGAAACATTCCCAATCACATCAGCCAAAGTAACAATGTAATTAAACACATGACAGACAAAGCCTCCTGTAACCCAATGAAATGCCCTAAGTATGTATCTCACGTCCTTCAGTGGCAGTGAGGCAAAGAAGATGAGTATCTCAGGGTACCAGCCTCCTAAGAGATATATTTGATTGGCAAAATCTGCTTTGAGATTATTTATGTTCTATTCACAGAATAAGAACAAAGTTGAAACAAGTATTAGAATATTCTTTCTGATGCTCATGGTGGTTTATCAGATATAAACTATGATCATATTAAAAATCTTGACAGTTTTCACTTTGTGGTAAGGTAAGATTACAAATATTGTTTCCTCCAAAATACAATACTGAATTAAAACCACAATTAGGTTATTATCCCAGCTTCATTGGACTGCTTATACAACAAAGAGGATACAGAAATTATGAGGGGAAAAAAGAATATTGACCTTGATCTGCTCTATGGTACAAATGACCTCTTTCAATGTTAAGGATACAAAATTTCTTTAAAGGGGAACTTGGGATCATGTGGTAGATGGATTCAATCAGACAGGTCTATAGCCACCACATGCCACACTGTTGAGCTCATGGAAATTGTTGTTATAAAAAAAAGTGAATGAGAACAGATTTCTGTTAACATTTCCAAGTGATTTTCTCATTAATGATATATATCTTTCTCAAAAGAATGTCACTGGTAAAATGTCTGTATACATAACTCAGAACACTTGGTATCTTTTTGTTGTACATTATCAAATACTGCTTTTAAAACTCTCCCTGCTGTGAACAAAGCCTTATAGATTAAATCAGATTTTTTAAAAAGGGCAAAAAGGGCACATGAGGGGAACATATGTATATCTATGGTTGACTCATATTGATGTCTGGCAAAAACCAACACAATACTGTAGAGCAATTATCCTTCAATTAAAAATAAACAAAATTTTTAAAAGGGTATATATTCATTTAAAATAAATTCACCCATTCTCTCTGCACAATTTTACCTATTAAAAAAACCATTCAGTAGTATACTATTTTCATTAACAAAGATTAATTACAGTTATATAAATTAATGAGATATCAGTAAATGGTCTCTGTAATAGTGTGGACCGTGTTCCCTAAAAATCCCTATGTTCAATCCCTAACACCCAAGGTGACTGTATTTGGAGACAGGGCTCTTAAGGAAGTCATTAAATTTAAATGAGCTCATAGAGTGGACCCTAATCCAGTAGGACCTGTGTCCTTATAAGAAGAGGAAAAGACACAAGGGATCTCTGAATGTCACGCATAAGGAAATGGCCACATGTGGACACAGTGGGAAGGCAAGCATTCACAAGCTTAGGAGAGAAGCCTCCAAATAACACTTTGCTGGCACTTGATTTTGGCTTTTTAGCCTGCAGAAATGCAAGGGGATAAATTTCTGTCCTCCCAGCCACCAAGCCTATGATATTTTCTTATGGCAGCCCTCACAGACTAATTCAGTCTCCATAAACATTAGTTTTTCTCTTTAACTACTTGGAAATATAAAGTTGAGGAACTCATTTAATTCTTCTGAACTTCAGTTTCTTCATTTATAAAGTAAGCCTAGGCTAACTAAGGGTTAGTAAATGTAAGACATGCATGCCACCAGTTTTTGTTTCCTTACCAACAGTAGACAAACTACTCCTGGTAAACACATCAAATAACAAATTAATAAAATAATGATTAGCTGACTAAAAACTAAATTCAGAAGAGGCACTAGCCTCAGTTCAGTTCAGTTCAATTCAGTCGCTTAGTCATGTCCGACTCTTTGCGACCCCATGAATCGCAGCACGCTAGGCCTCCCTGTCCATCACCAACTCCCAGAGTTCACTCAGACTCACATCCATCAAGTCAGTGATGCCATCCAGCCATCTCATCCTCTGTCGTCCCTTTCTCCTCCTGACCCTAATCCCTCCCAGCATCAGGGTCTTTTCCAATGAGTCAACTCTTCGCATGAGGTGGCCAAAATACTGGAGTTTCAGCTTTAGCATCATTCCTTCCAAAGAAATCCTAGGGCTGATCTCCTTTAGAATGGGCTGGTTGGATCTCCTTGCAGTCCAAGGGACTCTCAAGAGTCTTCTCCAACACCACAGTTCAAAAGCATCAATTCTTCGGCGCTCAGCCTTCTTCACAGTCCAACTCTCACATCCATACATGACCACAGGAAAAACCATAGCCTTGACTAGACAGACCTTAGTCGGCAAAGTAATGTCTCTGCTTTTGAATATGCTATCTAGGTTGGTCATAACTTTTCTTCCAAGGAGTAAGCGTCTTTTAATTTCATGGCTGCAGTTACCATCTGCAGTGATTTTGGAGCCCCCCAAAATAAAGTCTGACTGTTTCCACTGTTTCCCCATCTATTTCCCATGAAGTGATGGGACCAGATGCCATGATCTTAGTTTTCTGAATGCTGAGCTTTAAGCCAACTTTTGCACTCTCCTCTTTCACTTTCATCAAGAGGCTTTTTAGTTTCTCTTCACTTTCTGCCATAAGGGTGGTGTCATCTGCATATCTGAGGTTATTGATATTTCTCCCGGCAATCTTGATTCCAGCTTGTGCTTCTTCCACCCCAGCGTTTCTCATGATGTACTCTGCATATAAGTTACATAAGCAGGGTGACAATATACAGCCTCGACGTACTCCTTTTCCTAAATCTAGTTATATTAAGTGCCTTTGGTGACTACTTGGAATTATAAGAGAATTAATCATAAGACATATTGCCTCAGAGATAGTTTGTGGAAGTTATGAAAATTGATATATTCTCAGCTATGTAAAGTACCTTGGGCCTTGAACTTTCAAGGATGCTGATTTCATTGGAATTAATGGAAATTAAGAAAATGTTTAACATACTGGTGATACTATTTTAATTTTTGCTTCTTACCACTTTAGGAATTTTACCTTCACCCTCTCAAACTCTAAGCCTTATTCATATTTTAATGTTCAGAGTTATGAAGCCATTTACATTTTTGTTAAAAACATAACCCTTGGTCACTAATTGCCTTAAATACCGAAATGCATTCACATAGATTCAACCATAATGTCTATAGCAACAAGTCATCAATATTTAGTTCTACTCATTCAAGTTCTGACTCTTTCATTGTTGCTGTTGTTACTAAGTCCTCAGTTCAGTTCAGTCGTTCAGCTGTCTCCGAATCTTTGCGACCCCATGGATTGCAGCATGCCAGGCTTCCCTGTCCATCACCAACTCCCGGAGCTTGCTCAAATTCATGTGCATTGAGTCAGTGATGCCATCAGCCATCTCGTCCTCTGTCATCCCCTTCTCCTGCCTTCAAACTTTCCCAGCATCAGGGTCTTTTCAAATGCGTCAGTTCTTCACATCAGATGGCCACAGTATTGGAGCTTCTGCATCAACCTTTCAATGAATATTCAGGACTGATTTCCTTTAGGATTGACTGGTTTGATCCCCTTGCAGTTCAAGAAACTTTCAAGAGTCTTCTCCAACACCAAAGTTCAAACGCATCACTTCTTCCACACCCAGCCTTCTTTACGGTCCAACTCTCACATCCATAATGACTACTGGAAAAACCATACCTTTGACTATAGGGATCTTTGTCAGCAAAGTAATGTTTCTGCTTTTTAACACACAGTTTAGGTTGGTCATAGCTTTTATTCTAAGGAGCAAGTATCTTTTAATTTCATGGCTGTAGTCACCATCTGCAGTGATTTTGGAGACCAAGAATATAAAGTCTGACATTGTTTCACTGTTTCCGTTATTTCCCCAACTATTTGCCATGAAGTGATGGGACCAGATGCCACGATCTCCTTTTTTTGAATTTTGAATTTTAAGCCAGCTTTTTTCACTCTCCTCTTTCACCTTCATCCAGAAGATCTTTAGTTCCTCTTCACTTTCTGCCATAAGGGTGGTGTCATCTTGTGTATCTGAGATTACTGATATTTCCCCCAGTAATCTTGATTCCAGCTAACATTCATCAAGCCCCACATTTCACATGATGTACTCTGCATATAAGTTAAATAAGCAGGGTGACAATATACAGCCTTGGCCTTCTCCTTTCCCAACTTGGAACCAGTCTGGTGTTCCATGTCCAGTTGTAACTGTTGCTTCTTGACCTGAATACAGATTTCTCAGGAGGCAGTTAAGGTGCTCTGATATCCCCATGTCTTTCATAATTTTCTGCAGTTTACTGTAGTCCACAAAGTCAAAGCCTTTAGCGTAGTCAATGAAGCAGATGTTTTTTTCCGGAATTCTCTCGCTTTTCCTATGATCCAACAGATGCTGGCGATTTTATCTCTTGTTCCTCAGCCTTTTCTAAACCCAGCTTGTACTTCTGGAAGTTCTTGGTTCATATACAGTTGAAATCTAGTTTGGAGGATTTTGAGCATGACCTTGCTCTCATGTGAAATGAGTACAATTGTGTGGGAGTTTGAACATTCTTTGGCATTGCCTTTTCTGCGGAATGGCATTAACATAGTCCTTTGGCCACTACTGAATTTTTCAAATTTGCTGGCAGATTGAGTACAGCACTTTAACAGCATCATCTTTTAAGATTTGAAATACCTTTTAGCAAATACCAAAACTTTCTACCTAAGAAAAATCACCCTCAAACTACATATATCTAATACCTAATTTTATTTTCCCCACATATCAATTTTTTCTTAGCTGACTGCTGATACAACAAGCACCATAATTTTAAAGATCGCATGGTGACAAACAATAGAAATCGGAGCCAGGGGAGCAGTGAAACATCTTATACAAGTGCCCGGAGTTACTCAATGAAAGGCTGCTTCCTGTGTGTGCCACCCTCCAGATTTTCACTGTCCAAGCACAGTGAGAAAGGTGCTGATGGCTTTCTCCCATTTCTTGGTCCTTCCTCTTCTAATCTTCTCATCTACCATTTTCAGGCCCATATAAATGCATTTCACTAGGTAACACTTTCATGTTTAAGCATCGGGAACAGTCCCCTTACTACTTGATCAAAAATTGAATTGAAATTCATTTGGTAGCTTTTAAGGCCTTCAAAAATCCAACTATACTCTTCCTAGCTATCTAAATATATTCTCTGCTCTATGCAATCCAGTTTCCTTATTATCCCAATACTTACAAATGCTCAAAACTGTTTTACTTTCTTATTCATTTTCCGTTGCCTACATTCTGCTTCCTTCTAACTACATCAGTTTTAATTAAACAAGTATAAATTTATCACCCACTGTGTATCATCTTTTAGTATCCAATACGAATTCCACTGTATTCAGTTAGTCTTTCCTGAATACACTAGCACTCACTCATTTGTAATCATCATTACAAATAATCTCAATAGCTATCCTTTTTGAAGTGTTTACTATTGTCACATGGCCCATTAGGCAATTTACATACATCCTTTCTGTTTTCTTCCCAATTCCTCTGTGGATTTTCTACTTTCTGTTCCACAAATAATAAACCTGAGGCTCAGAGCCCTCATAAAGCTTAGTCTAAACTATAGGAATTAGGATTCGATCTATACTGATTTCTGTGAGTCACTATTATTTAGTGTCCCTAATTAGATACCAAGTGGTAGGAGGACAAAGAACATCACATACATTTTGTATCCCTCTAGTACTCAACACTGTGCTGAACATTTAAAAGGTCATCAATTACATTCAGTTCATTACTAAGTTAAATGTTCCAGGCTGGAACTTCAGGTTGCTCAGGCCATACAAGTGAGACTTCTCCACCATGAAAAGTCTTACTTTGAGCTAAGATGCTCATTTTTTTTCACTCCACTCAGTTAAAGAGAAAAAAAATTATTTAAAGAGATAAAGCATTAGGTAGCCACCCCTCCCACACAAAAATGGTCTGTGTGAACAACAGGAAAATTGAAATTTAGTAGCACGGTTGTTCTATTATGAATGTTTATCTACTTGAAAAATAAGATGGGAATAGTATATAAAATATTTTAAATTATATTGAATTTTTTTCACTTTAAATCTTAAAGAATGCAATGCTGGCATAGACTAGAAGACCTAGGCTTTCATTTACAGTGCTGGAGAACCTGAAACACGAAACCCAGATGGCAGCAGGCCAAGTATAACCGAGTCCTCCATCAACCAGTTCTACCTCTCATATTCACTTTTTCCTTACCTAATGGATAATATATTTATTATCCGATGGTTGAAAGCAGGCAAACCTGAAATAAAGAATAGTTAAGTCCTCTCTTTTCTGTCAATAGCTACTTATGGCCCTTGAAGGCTCATGGACACAAATTTAAATTTATAGGCAGATTTCCATTAAATTGCTTGAATTCTTCATGAAGAAAAATATGAATCTACAGCCCAACTGATTTGATTCAAGGTGTAGGACCTCTATTGACACTGAACAAAGAATTCCATGTTGAGTTGGAATGGTATACTGATCAGTTTCTTTGCCTAGCTTGTAAGGTCTGACATGATAAAATGACTGATTACATCTCTGACCATCACTATAGCTATGCACAGCTACCTGCAATTCTTAGTACACTGCATCTTATTTTCTACCCCCAGGCTGTGGTACATACTCACCCCTTGACCAGAATAGACTTTTCACCCAATTCTCTCTCAAGGTGAGTTTAACATTGTACTAAAAAGTAAAATAAAAACAAAAAGCATTAACTAATATTTAAACTGGCAGAAGAGAGACTTCCCTGGTGCTCCAGTGGTTGAGAACTCACCTTTCAATGCAGGGGACCTGGGTTCCATCCCTTGTTGGGGAACTAAGATCCCCCATGCTGCCAGGCAACTAAGGCCACATGCTGAAACTAGTGAAAACCTGGGTACTATAATGAAGACCCAGCACAGCCAAAAAAAAAAAAGAGCAGAAGAAATCCCCAAAGTTAATTCTATTGACATAATACTTTTCACACTTGGGAATTAAAATGATATGAATGATAATCATGATAACTGATGACAATACTAAATAAAATTTATTAAGTGGTCAGTATATCCAAGGCTCCTTACTGAAAGCCTTACATGCATTATTAATACCAAATATGAACCCAGTGAGATAGATATATTATCCATATAGAGAATGGGGAACAAGGGTAGCATGTGTAAGGAACTTGTCAAACATTATACAACTAGATAATGTAATAAAGTCCAATCTGAATTCAGTGAAACTGATTTGATTCTATAGTATGAAAAGAGCATCATTCAAAATAACACACTCCTATAACGTCTTTAGTTAAATTATTAATCAAATTATAGTATTGACTTTTCTTAGGAAACATCTTAATTTTTTTGCAGTCAATGAAACTGGGAATAAATTTAAAATAATAATAATAGCTTTTAATCAGTATTATGTGCTGTTTTATTTACTTCATGATGATTCCAGGATTTTTACAACTTTTATTACAGCTAATTAAGCAAAGTAGTCAAGAATGAAAGTACTAAGAATAATTCTGTAGCAGTTTAAATAATTTTAAAAGCTAAAAAGTTACAAAATAAGAGGAACTGACATTGTTCTTTTTTTAATATGAGATGATTGAAAGTGGATAAAATCAATGGATGTGGTATATAAAATAACTATGATCTGATTTAAATATATGCAATTACTACAAACACATATTTATGTAAAAAATGAAGTAGATATACTATTTAGAGACGAATTTTCAGAAACCAAAAGATAATGCTGTAATTACATAACATCTTTGGCTAAAACATTTCTAAAATTAACAGACACTCAACTGCCTGTGGAGGAAGTCAATGATAAGTGGTAATAATCTCTAAACAAAATATAGAAATGATCAACAACAAAAGATTAAGTCTACATTCAACATGGTGCAACAAAACAAAATAAAGCAAACAATCCAACAATAAGGCATGTGTATGCATCACTTCCTGTTATGCCTTGGTGAAGTCCTTACAGGTTTGAGCTTGCATAAATGTAAATGCTGGTGTCTGTGTGTGTTTTCCATTCAAGTCTTTCAAAGTTATCATTATTCATATCTCATCCAAGGTTTTAAAAATCTTAATTCATAAGTAACTAACTGAAAGGCTGTAAATATAAAAACACAGTCACATATTTGAAAAGAGGAAGAACTGGTGCATTAGAAGATAAACGAGATTAAATGACAAGGATGAGGTACATTCTGTTGTTGACTTCCAAGAAGATACCCATTAATTCATCATGTACTCAGCTTTCAGAAACCAACAAATAAAAGAAATTGTATATGGTATCGGCAACATAATTTTCTTCAGTAACTGAGGACTTTGTGACATAACCATAGCAGAGAGTACCATAATTCACAGAGGAAAGTATGAAAGACTGTTAATTTAGATATTTACTGAGATCTTTAGAGATAAATATGAGAGAAAGGGAAGTTCTCCCAGACCTAATTAATATACAAATAAGATATATTTGGTAAAGATTATTTAATACATCTAGTTAGAAAAGCACATTGATGTGTAACATAAAACTAAGTAGAGGTAAGATATCCTTTTATGGAAAAATTATTAACTTATTTCAATAAAGCACATATCTTATATTCAAGCCAGATGAATAGAGGGTTTATGACAAAACTTACAAAAATTATCACTTTGACTTTGGAAAATAATCTCCCCAAAAGTTAGCAATGCAGACTTACAGTAATAATATTTATTGGCTATTGTGGCAATGAATATTAAGCTGTTTTATTAAAAACAATTGTGGGCCTTAGGAAGCATTACTATGAACAAAGCTAGCAGAGGTAACGGAATTCCAGCTGAGTTATTTAAAATCCTAAAAGATGACACTGTTAAAGTGCTGCATTCCATGTGTCAGCAAACTTGGAAAACTCAGAGTGGTCACCGGATGGGAAAAGGTCAGTTTTCACTCCAGTCCCAAAGAAGGGCAATGCCAAAGAATATTCAGACTGCTGTATACTTGTGCTCATTTCACATGCTAGCAAGGTTATGCTCAAAATCTTTCAAGCTAGGCTTCAGCAGTATATGAACTGAGAACTTCCAGATGTATAAGGGCAGAGGAACCAGAGATCAAATTGCCAACATTCAATGGGAAGCAAGGGAATTCCAGAAAAACGTCTATTTCTGTTACATTGACTACACTAAAGCCTTTGACTGTGTGAATCACAATAATTCTTAAAGAGATGGGAGTACCAGACCACCTTACCTGTCTCCTGAAAAACCCATATGCAGGTCAAGCAACAGTTAGAACTGGACATGGAACAACTGACTGATTCAAAACTGGGAAACTAGTTCACCCTGCTTATTTAACTTATATGCAGAGTACATCATGCAAAATGCTGGGCTGGATGTATCACAAGCTGGAATCAAGATTGCCAGGGAAAGACTGAAGGCAAAAGGAGAGGGGGCAGCAGAGGAAGAGATGGTTAGATAGCATCACCAATGCAATGGACATGAATTTGAACAAATTCAGGAGGATAATAGAGGACAGAAGAGCCTAACATGCGGCAATCCATGGGGTCAGAAAGAGTCAGACATGATTTAGCGACTGAACAACAATATTATAAACAATTGACCCAAGCTTAAAAAGTTAAATGTACAACTAAATAAATGTGAAGTTTATCTGGTAAACAACCATTCGACACTGAATCTTATATGAACTTTCAACAACAAATAGAACTAACATAAAAATTCTACCACTTGTACAACTTTTCTCACTAAATTCATTCACTGTATATAGTGTTTGTGTTTACAGTTTTGTCAATAGCAAATTACTGGGCAACTCTGTCTCTGAGAGAACAAATATGGATTATAACTGGATTCTTTTTTTTTAATATTTTATTTTTACTTTATTTTACTTTACAATACTGTATTGGTTTTGCCATACACTGACATATGAATCCACCACGGGTGTATACAAGCTCCCAATCCTGAATCCCCCTCCCACCTCCCACCTCTTGATAGTAATGTTCCTACAGCAAACCAGCTTACTTTTTTTTTTTTGTCTTTTAAATGTTCAAAGGATATACAAGAGGCACATAAACTGTTAGGAGAAGAACCCAACATCTTTCCATCTATCTGTTATCTAGCTTATGGACTGAGGTAGAGAATAGTTGGAGGAGATATGGAAGAACCTGAACTAAATTTTCTCCCCTGCCTCATCTTATGTGGATACCATTTTGTTGACACTGTCTTTGATGTATGGCTTAAGTCCACCCTAAGACAATATTTTGAAGGTACAAATGATAACATTATTTTCCAAGTATAATTAATGCAAGAATAATATTTAATGTGTATAGGAGCTCTATGAAGAGATATTAAAAGTGTTAGATAATAAGTGCCTTGGAAAATGTTTTTATTTTTTTATTTTAATCTTATATAAATAGTTCTCTTACATATTTGTACTCTAAATTACATTTTCCTAGACTTAGGCTTTGCTCTCATTTGGATTTCCCATTGTTACCAGCATTGCACAATGCATATAGATGATTTTTTATTTTAATGGCTTTGAATAGATTTTATGCACATTAGAAAGATAATTTAAATGAGAATATCAAATCTATGACTTTAGAATTCAATTCAGCTCAGTCATGTCTGACTCTTTGTGACCCCACAGACTGCGGCATGCTAGGCTTCCCTGTCCATCACCAAGTCCAGGAGCTTACTCAAACTCATGTCCATCAAGTTAGTGATGCTATCTAACCATCTCATCCTCCATTGTCCCCTTCTCCTCCCACCTTCAATCTTTCCCAGAATCCTAGGTCTTTTCCAATGAGTCAGTTCTTCACATCAGGTGGCCAAAGTATTGGAGTTTCAGCTCCAGCATCAGTCCTTCCAATGAACACCCAGGACTGATCTCCTTTAGGATGGACTGGCTAGATCTCCTTGCAGTTCAAGGGACTCTCAATGGTCTTCTCCAACACCACAGTTCAAAGCATCAATTCTTTGGTGCTCAGCTTTCTTTATAGTCCAATTCTCACATCCATATGTGACTACTGGAAAAACCACAGCTTTGAATAGATGGACTTTTGTTGATTAAGTACTGTCTCTGCTTTTTGATATGCTGTCTAGGTTGGCCATAGTGTTTCTTCCAAGGAGCAAGCGTCTTTTAATTTCATGGCTGCAGTCACCATCTGCAGTGATTTTGGAGCCCCAAAAAATAAAGTCTCTCACTGTTTCCATTGTTTCCCCATCTATTTGCCATGAAATGATGGAATTATTATTACTACTGCATATGTCTTCAAGAGAATGAAAATTTTATTTATATATATAATGCATTTTATTTTATATATTAATAAAATATAAAAGCCTTGTGTGACAATATAAAGGTAGTCCTAGAATGACTAAAGTTTAGGAAGCACTTAAGTGTCTCTGGCAGTTAAAAATATTGAATAGGATACTGTCAAAACACAGAACTTCAAAAGTTTCAGTAAAATCAATTTTCCTTGTTCAAATAAATAAGGAAAAAGATCTACACTGAGCATTAAAATTACTGCGAATCTTAATTCAAAGATGGAAGTATTATCAAAAAACATTAAAATATTTAGCAATATATTAAGTGCAAGAGATACTTCTTCATGTTTGACATGGCTCTGGGAAATCAGTCTTGATAGAGTTGTCTTCATCCATTTGAATATTGTCATTCAAACAGTTATTTTTTCTTATTTCCTTGGTCACATTTTCTCAACTCTGAACATTTCTTCTTAGTCTTATTTATCTCTTTGATTGTCTCTGTGGCTCCATGTTTAGTACTTCATCAAAGTTTGACAATATTAACTGAAAATACTACAAAGCTGCCCTGCACACTTATAGACTAATACATTGTCTATATTATATCATATCCTAACATTATATTATCATTATATTATATACTATGCACTACCAGTATATTAGCTATTGTAAAGTTCTGCACAGAAATGCAGTAATATCTATTTCCATTTATGAAATAATTTTGACACTAAAGTATTTAGAATAAAGATTTTAATTTCACTTTAAAAAAGAAACTAGATGTTCTTAAATACTATAACATATTATTACAACCCCTGATTGTTTTTTCCTTTTACAATTCTGAGTATTTTATAATGTCCCTGCATTTATAGTGAGTAAAATCAAAGTCCACATTCATTTACCACTCAGCATCAGTAGTGAAAGTTTCAATTTTGTGAATTTACAGTTAAACCCTTCAATCCGTAGTTGATACTTTCGAGCAAAATATTTCATTTAATTATCGAAAGAACTGGGACAAATACTAAATAAAGCACTAGTAAAAATAAGTGAGTTTCACTGAATAGTTATCTTAAAAGTCATTATTAAGTTATCAGGTGATCATTTGTTTGGGCTTCCCTAGTAGTTCAGTGGTAAAGAACCCATATGCAATGCAAGAGACTGCCTTAATGCAGTAGACATGGATTTGATTCCTGGGTCAGGAAGATGCCCTAGAGATGGAAATTGCAGCCAGAGGAGCCTGGCAGGCTACCGTCCACTGGGTCGCAAGAGTTAGACATGACTTAGCAACTAAATCACCACCACCATGCTCATTTGTTCATGTTTTAAAAATATTTTCTGTTTCCACACAACAAAGTAGCTGTCAATATGCCAGTAACCTCATAATGATAAGAAATACAGCTATATGAAGTTCAGAAACAGTTTCTTTATTCAAACATCCAAGGATTAAGGAATGAGTGTAATGTACTATTCTAAATGTTCAGTTCAGTTCAGTTCAGTTCAGTCGCTCAGTCGTGTCCGACTCTTTGTGACCCCATGAATTGCAGCACGCCAGGCCTCCCTGTCCATCACCATCTCCCAGAGTTCACTCAGACTCACATCCATCGAGTCCGTGATGACATCCAGCCATCTCATCCTTGGTCGTCCCCTTCTCCTCCTGCCCCCAATCCCTCCCAGCATCAGAGTCTTTTCCAATGAGTCAACTCTTCACATGAGGTGGCCAAAGTACTGGAGCTTCAGCTTTAGCATCATTCCTTCCAAAGAAATCCCAGGGTTGATCTCCTTCAGAATGGACTGGTTGGATCTTCTTGCAGTCCAAGGGACTCTCAAGAGTATTCTCCAACACCACAGTTCAAAAGCATCAATTCTTCAGCGCTCAGCCTTCTTCACTTAATGTACTATGATGAAAAGTTATCAATGCAAAGAAACAATGTAAAAAATACTCAATGTTTATATAGATCACATTTATTAACATCTGATCAGGAATGATAATATAGAATTAGCTTGAGCCAGAAAGATCTTTTTAAAAACTCTGTGTCAATGTTATAGTCAAGAAGGCCATTTCCACAGCTCTTTATCTTTAATAACCTATTTATGGCAAAGGGAGAAAGGAAAATGGAAAAGCATCAAATGGACAAGGTATAACAAGATAAAAATGACACAAGAAAGAATCTAAATTAATCCTTTGTCCCTGATATTTTCAAACATAAAACTCAACTTTCCAATCACATTTTTCTTTCATATAACTCTTTACTGAGTGTGTGGATATATATGCACATGTATGTTTCCACACTGTATAGGGAGAAGTTGAAAGCTATATGATAACAAATTATATATATTTTTGAATATTTAAAAGAAAACACAAAATGAATATACTGCCAAGTCATATCTACTGGGCATTTGACTCGGTTATAGATGCAAAAAACACAAAAGAATGACTTTTGCAGTAATGCTAAGAACAGAAAATCTCTTTAGAACTGCTATCTAAATAAGACTTAAATCTCATGTTTCTGTTGCACTGCTGCATGATTATGGAAATATGACATACACAAACATACATACACATATGTTATGTGGTAGGAACAGACTCATGATTGATGTGTTGTTTTAAGAAATGAACATCAGGAATGTAACTCACTTATTTTAAGATAGTATACTCAACAAAAATCTATTTTGAAAGTATACATTTAAACTATACTTATATATTTTATATATATATATGTATATTATGGGCTTCCCTGGTGGCTCAGAGGTTAAAGCGTCTGCCTGAAATGAAGGAGACCTGGGTTCGATCCCTGGGTCAGGAAGATCCCCTGGAGAAGGAAATGGCAACCCACTCCAGTATTCTTGCCTGGAGAATCCCATGGATGGAGGAGCCTGGTGGGCTACTTACTTATATACTATATATTATATATATATATATATACTTATATATTATTTTTATTAAATACATTGTATTTATACTAAACATATTTTATTTAAATAATTAAACTATTAAATAATTTTCTTTCAGGAATTTCAGGCACTTTGGAAATCTTTACCCTTTATAATTGTTATATGGCATCCTTTTTTTTAATAATTGTCAAAATTACATTTGGAATATTATAGCAATTGATGACACTCGGTTACACTAGAGATCAAATTAAATATACTTTGTTTCTTTTTATTTATTTAAATTCTACACATATAATACTATCAAAGTTAAGAAATGGTTCACTTGCCATAGTGAGGTGGATGAATCTAGAACCTGTTGTACAAAGTAAAGTGAAGGTGGAAGCGAAAGTCGCTCAGTGGTGTCTGACTCTTTGAGACCCCATGGACTATACAGTCCATGGAATTCTCTAGGCCAGAATACTGGAGTGGGTAGCCTTTCCCTTCTCCAGGGATCTTCCCAACCCAGGGATAGAACCCAGGTCTTCCGCATTGCAGGCAGATTCTTTCTCAGCTGAGTCACAAGGGAAGCCCAAGAAAACTGGAGTGCGTAGTCTATCCCTTCTCCTGCAGATCTTTCCGACCCAGGAATGGAATCGAGGTCTCCTGCTTTGCAGGCGGATTCTTTACACTAGAGAGTAAAGTAAGTCAGAAAGAGAAAAACAAATATTATATACAAATGCATGCTGATGAGCCTATTTGTAGGGCAGGATATAGCATATATTAACACATACTGATGAACCCATTTGCAGGGCAGGAATAGAGACTGGGACACACAGAACAGTCTTCAGACATTGCGATAGAGAACAGACTTTGGACATAGTAGGGGAAGAAGAGAGTGAGACTGAATTGAGGAATTAGCACTGAAATATACACATTACCATATGTAAAACAGATAGTGGGGAAGTTGCTGTATAACACTGGGAGTTCAACCTGGTGCTCTGTGACAACCTAGAGGGGTGGGAAGGAGATTCAAGGGGGAGGCATATGTAAGTATATGTATACTTACAGCTGATTTGTGTTTGTTGTGTGGAAGAAACCAATACAATATTGTAAAGCAATTATCCCCAAATTAAAAATTTTTTAATCGTATATTGACTGGTCAGAATTCAATCAATATGATTTTCCTAAGGAAAGACTGTGGGCATGAGATAGAGGGTTTCCTTTTTGCACTCATTGTTTTGTTTAAAATGATTGCTTTTTCACAACTTAAAAGCAATCTCAGTAGTATTCCAACTGAAATACTGTTAAATGTACTTCCATATCAAATGAAAAGTTCAGACTAATTACTGTGCATTTATATGCTGTTTAAAATACTGACAAGCTTAAAGCATTATCTATCTTTCACAGGAAAAGCAACTCAAATTACTAAACATAATGAAAATACCAAGTCAGAGTTCTATTAAAAAAAAAAAGGTGAGTCAGTTCAGAAGGTTAGATAAAGGCCAAAACAGTTTAGGTCAAAAGTAGCTGTGCCTTAAATAATTAAGGAACCACTTCTGGGGAGTTATTTTCACTCTTCCTTGGAGAAGTGCACAAAATGTAATGTCAACGCTATCCTTCTCATTGTATGAGTTGCCAGACAATCCTGTGTGGTTAACTCTACTGTGTTACTTGGTAAACCATAAGCAAAGTAAAACTATCACATATATATGTGTGATGTGAGAAAGACACTGATTTTCCATGTTTCCTCTCTCAATCTAAGAGGGTTACTTAACTTGCAAGTAATTGCAGCATGTCTTCAAATGACACCAAATCAACCACCTTGAGTTTAAATTTAGCATTCTTTTTGTCTTACCAATTAAACATTTACTGGTTTGACCACTACAACTATGTTATGATGAAAGGCTCATAACTATTAAAGCATAGATAGTAACTCTAAGAATATAGATAATACATTTTTTTCTTCTCCATATTCCTGGCAAATGGTCTTCTACTAATTCAAAGTTTCTGTGTGAAAGAAAGGAAGGAAGGAAGCAGGAAGGAAAAAAGGAAGAAAATTTGGTTGTAGAACTCTTCACTAATTTGTAAAATATATAAACTTAGTTTTTCAGTACATTCTATTGACAATCAAATCTTTTTCAACAATTATTATATGGTCACCACTTTACTGGGAATTATGGTGGATACAATTCAACTCTGGAGACAAAACATACAGAACTTTTAGGTGTTAATTCTGCTAGCTTTCTGAGATTCAAGAAAAGAAAGAAGAGTGTTGGGAAGAAAAACTGAAGGAAGCTTTATGCCAGCACCGAGACAGGAGTTTTATAGTAAAGTTCATTCCAGGTGGTAGTAACTAGTACAAAACACCTGTGTTATCTACGACAATTCTACTTTTACTATAATCACTTAAGTACATATTATGGCTAATTCTTTCTACTTTTACTATAATCACTTAAGTACATATTATGGCTAATTCTTTCTACTTTTACTATAATCACTTAAGTACATATTATGGCTTTCCAACTAACCACAGGTTGATGCTCAGTTGTGTCCGACTCTTTGCAACGCTGTGGACTGCAGCCCACCAGGCTCCTCTGTCCATGGGATTCTCCAGGCAAGAATACTGGAATAGGTTGCCATTTCCTTCTCCAGGGGATCTTCCCGACCCAGGGATCGAACCCAGGTCTCCCACATTACAGGGAGACGATCTAACCTCTGAGCCACCAGGGAAGCCCATTAAGAACCACAGTTACATATTTCAAATGTCCTAACAGAGCTCTGAGCACAGTTACTTATTTTGTCTATTATCATCACTTAATGGATAACTGGTTTGACAAATTGCTTTTCATTTTTATGTGCAAGTTTTCTTAAATATTTCCTAATCTTGACTTCTCTTCATTATACCAGTATCTTTAAATTGTATTTTAGAATAAAGGTGTCCCCAAATTTATGACAGGCACTATCTTCCAGCCCCAGTGTCTAATAACTCTTAATGAATATGGAAGTTACTTTTTCTTCCCTCAAGAGAAACATCATAAAAGTAAGTAATAGCAATTGTGGCCCTATCTGTGGAAATTTATGAGACTGATTTGTGGACAGATCAAGTTAGGGTGTTAAGGTCCGTCTAGTCAAAGCTATAGTTTTTCCAGTAGTCATGTGCAGATGTGAGAGTTGGACTATAAAGAAAGCTGAGTGCAGAAGAATTGATACTTTTAAACTGTGGTGTTGGAGAAGACTCGAGAGTCCTTTGGACTGCAAGGGGATCCAACCAGTCCACCCTAAAGGAGATCAGTCCTGAATATCCATTGGAAGGACTGATGCTGAAGCTGAAACTCCAACACTTTGGCCACCTGATGCAAAAAAACTGATTCATTGGAAAAGACCATGATGCTGGGAAAGATTGAAGGCAGAAGGAGAAAGGGACAACAGAGGATGAGACGGTTGGATGGTATCAGCAACTCAATGTACATGAGTTTGAGTAAACTCTAGGAGTTGGCGGTAGACAGGGAGGCCTGGTGTGCTGCAGTCCATGGGGTCACAAAGAGTTGGATATGACTGAGTGAATGAACTGAACAGAACTGTAAATACTTCATCAAAATTCTTGTCCAGATTTTTAGCAGTGACTTAAGTCACTCAATATGCCAGCAAATTTGGAAAACTCAGCAGTGGCCACAGGACTGGAAAAGGTTAGTGTTCATTCCAATCCCAAAGAAAGGCAATGCCAAAGAATGTTCCAACTACCACACAATTGCACTCATCTCACACGCCAGTAAACTAATGCTCAAAATTCTCCAAGCCAGGCTTCAGCAATAAGTAAACCGTAAACTTCCTGATGTTCAAGCAGGTTACATAAAAGGCAGAGGAAGCAGAGATCAAATTGCCAACATCCCCTGTATTATCGAAAAAGCAAGAGGGTTCCAGAAAAACATCTACTGCTTTATTGACTATGCCAAAGCCTTTGACTGTGTGGATCACAATAAACTGTGAAAATTCTGAAAGAGATGGGAATACCAGACCACCTGACCTACCTCTTGAGAAGGCTATATGCAGGTCAGGAAGCAAGAGTTAGAACTGGACATGGAACAACAGACTGGTTCCAAATAGGAAAAGGAGTACGTCAAGGCTGTATATTGTTACCCTGCTTATTTAATATGCAGAGTACATCATGAGAAACTCTGGGCTGGAAGAAGCACAAGCTGGAATCAAGATTGCCAGGAGAAATATCAGTAACCTCAGATATGCAGATGACACCACCCTTATGACAGAAAGTGAAGAAAAAGAGCCTCTTGATGAAAGTGAAAGAGGAGAGTGAAAAGTGTGCTTAAAGCTCAACATTCAGAAAACAAAGATCATGGCATCCAGTCCCATCACTTCATGGCAAACAGATGGGGAAACAGTGGAAACAATGGCTGACTTTATTTTTCTGGGCTCCAAAATCACTGCAGATGGTGATTGCAGCCATGAAATTAAAAGACGCTTACTCCTTGGAAGAAAAGTTATGACCAACCTAGACAGCATATTAAAAAGCAGAGACATTGCCAACAAAGGTCCATCTAGTCAAGGCTATGGTTTTTCCAGTAGTCATGCATGGATGTTGAGAGTTGGACTATAAAGAAGGCTGAGCACAGAAGAATTGATGCTTTTGAACTGTGGTGTTGGAGAAGACTCTTGAGAGACCCCTGGACTGCAAGGGGATCCAAACAGAGATCAGTCCTGGGTGTTCATTGGAAGAACTGATGCTGAAGATGAATCTCCAATACTTTGGCAACATTTTGTGAAGAGCTGTCTCACTGGAAAAGACTCTGATGCTGGGAGGGATTGGGGGCAGGAGGAGAAAGGGACAACAGAGGATGAAATGGTTGGACGGCATCACCAACTCAGTGGACATGGGTTTGAGTGGACTCCGGGAGTTGGTGATGGACAGGGAGGCCTGGTGTGCTGCAATTCATGGGGTCACAAAGAGTCAGACATGACTGAGCAACTGAACTAAGACAAGTGACTGGCCTATAATTGCTGGGATCATGTCAGCGAACCTCAGTGATTTCCCTCACTCCTTCTTATGGCTGAGGGTGACCGTATAAGAGAAAGGGTCCTAATGGTCTAGGACTGGGAAGCAAAGAGCTATAATACTGTCTCTACTCTTCTGCTTCCAAAGAGACAAGAGTCTTGAAATGACTATGACATACATTAGCAGAGAAACTGATGGGAACGTCAGATTCAAAGGTTCATTTGATTTTTCTTCTATCCAGTTCAAAGCCATTTAATAGGTATATTTTAATTTTATAACTATTTCAATACAGCAGTATATATTTAAGAACAAATTAAATGTATTTAATAAAAATAGCAGTAATTCCTGCTGGCATAATGACATATTACAGCATTCATTTTCACTCTTCATTTCTACCTAGTGCCAGTTTTCTAAAACTAATGGAAACCAATATGGATTTTCCAAAGAAAACATCTGGCAGTTGAGTTTCAGGAGTGAATTTCAGGTCAAGAAAACATTGTAAATGTAAAGAAATAATAGAATTTTTGTTCTTAAATACCATGTTTGCGGAGGAAGAAAAAAAACATATACTCAACTTGATGTTCCATAATATGTTGTTTTTATTATATTTAAAAGAGAGGGAATTGTTTATGTAGCTACAATCTTCATGTTTATGACAGAAAAATTCAGCAGCGTTTGTAGAATAACTGGAAGATTACACTTTTATGCAAATAAACAACTTAGGTGAACTAATTCAGCTGTGATTGATCTAGGGCTGACAAATTAAAATTTTAAAAACACATAAAATGGCAGTTTAAAAGCTTTTTTGTAAAATATATTTCAGCATATTGAATAAATGCATCATACCTCTTAGGCTTAATTCTATATTTAAAATCAATTCTAATTAGGGTGTGGAATTTATAGAAAAATTCAAATGTATAGTGTACAGTGGTTTGATCAAAGGATACACAGCAGAATACAGGTGGGTGAAGATGCTAAATGCATGTCTCACTCATAGACAAACCAAGTTTTTCTTTCTAAATAAACTAGGGAAATCCTACTTTTCTGTCTATAAGAGTTAACACTCAATCCAAACATTAAAACACGTCCCTGCATGATCAAAATTATCTGTATAAATTAGGCAACTCTCTTCTTGATATAAAATAAGGAAGCCTACTTTCTATTATTATACCTATGAAAAACTTCAAGGACTGGAATTCTTGCTATTATTTCTAGTTGGTAGTTTAATCTTTCTAGTTCCTATACATAGAAAAGTTGTAAATCCCTCTGTCATGAGAGAAAGGGTAATTGTAATTTTTTTCCCTAATAGTTCACAATATTAGTATAAGTTCAAGTATAAAATACCTGGGGGAAAATCTCAGCAACCTACATTCAAGGAAAATACAATTAAAAATATGAAATTTCCAAAAAAATTTAATACTGAAAACTCTGATTTTTAAATTATCCCACATTCAAGATTTGACAATCGTATTTAATTGTTTTCTCCACTTAAAAAAAAAAATCTCTAGGTTATCTATATTTCTTTTCACAAAAAATTATATTTATTTAATGCCTTTATTTTCTGTATTTGCTGAAATGTTAAGAAAGGTGACTTTCTCCATGTATCTTCCTCTCCCTATAGCCTCCCACCCTGATCCTCAGGTTTCTTTGTCTGTTTCGTCTCTTCTCACTTGGTATCTTCTACTTAAATGTTTTCATCAACTCCCATGGATTCCCGTTTTATGTAAATACGTATTTCCTAACTTCTATATTTGGTTTATATCTCTTTCTTAGCATTCAGGTGCCATTATATATTGGGTTGGCCAAAATGTTCATTTGGGTTTTATGGAAAATATTTTACGGAAAAACCCAAACGAAGATTTTGGCCAACCCAATATTTGTATTCTGGCTCTCCTTGGTGTCTCGTTGGCACATCAACTACTAACTTGTCGAGCACATCCTAGAATCTTAATTCCCTTCTATCTCCAGGTTTGAAGTGGGATATGGCAGAATTATCTACCCATTTTCTTAGTACCGACACTGTGTGTAACCATGCCCTGTCAAATAATTCTGCCAAATAAAACTTGAATTCATTCCTCTTTCCATATATAGCAATCAGAAAGCCTTCTGCTCATTTCCCATGCTACCAAGAGCATTCTCGTTCATAAAATCAGATATACTTTCCTATCTGAAATTTTATTAATAAATTTTATCATTTTCCCCTGAAAGAAAATTTCTGAAGGCAATGGCAACCCACTCCAGCACTCTTGCCTGGAAAATCCCATGGACAGAGGCGCCTGGTAGGCTACAGTCCATGGGGTCGCTAAGAGTCGGACACGACTGAGCGACTTCACTTTCACTTTTCACTTTCATGCATTGGAGAAGGAAATGGCAACCCACTCCAGTGTTCTTGCCTGGAGAATCCCAGGGACAGCAGAGCCTGGTGGGCTGACATCTATGGGGTTGCACAGAGTCGGACATGACTGAATGACTTAGCAGCAGCAGCAGGCCCCAGCCATACTTTGTCTTCTACCATTTACTCTGACTTTCATTGTTATTACATATATAACTACACTCCTTGTTCTTTTAGAAGTGATCACTTTTCATCAAATGTTTTATTAGTTTGTTCCTACAATACTAACAATATATTTGACTATAGGAGTAATCATTTCCCAGGTGGTTCACTAAAAAAGAGTCTGCCTGACAATGCAGGGTTTCAGGAGACACGTGTTTGATCCCCCTGAGTCAAGAAGATGCCCTGGAGCAGGTACTGGCAACCTGATCCAGTATTTTTGCCTGGAAAATTCCAAGGACAAAGGAGCCTGGTAGGGTTGCAAAGAGTCAGATAGGACTGAGTGATTGTGTGTGCACACAGGAGTTATTGTGTTCAGACTCCTTTGTACATAGATTTCCTAGGCAAGGATACTGGAGTGGGTAGCATTTTCTTCTCCAGGGGATCTTTTCAACCAAAGAATCAAACATGAGTCACCTGATTGGCAGGCCGATTCTTTACCACTGAGCCACCTGGGAAAGCTAACCCTTAAAAACATACAACTTAAACATCCATCAACAAAAGAATGGATAAACAAGTGGTACATATACAATGGAATATTACTTAGCCATAAAAAGAACAAAATAATGCCATCTGCAGCAACCTGAATGGACCTAGAAACTGTCACAATGTGTCAAGTAACTCCATCAGAGAAAGCCAAATAGGATATAGTTAATATGTGGGATCTAAAAGAAGGGTACAAATGAACTTTTCTATAATACAAAACAGAAACAGAGTCTCAGATATAGAAAACAAATTTATGTTTAGGAATCCCTCAGAAGAAATGGAGTAGCCATCATGGTCAACAAAAGAGTCTGAAATGCAGTACTTGGATGCAATCTCAAAAATGACAGAAAGATCTCTGTTTGTTTCCAAGGCAAACCATTCAATATCACAGTAATCCAAGTCTATGCCCCAACCAGTAATGCTGAAGAAGCTGAAGTTGAACAGTTCTATGAAGACCTACAAGACCTTTCAGAACTAACACCCAAAAAAGATGTCCTTTTCATTATAGGGGACTGGAATGCAAAAGTAGGAAGTCAAGAAACACCTGGAGTAACAGGCAAATTTGGCCTTGGAATGCAGAATGAAGGAGGGCAAAGGCTAATAGAGTTTTGCCAAGAAAATGCACTGGTCATAGCAAACACCCTCTGCCAACAACACAAGAGAAGACTCTACACATGGACATCACCAGATGGTCAACACCAAAATCAGATTGATTATATTCTCTGCAGCAAAAGATGGAGAAGTTCTATACAGTCAACAAAAAAAAAAAGACCAGGAGCTGACTGTGGCTCAGATCATGAACTCCTTATTACCAAATTCAGACTCAAATTGAAGAAAGTAGGGAAAACCGCTAGACCATTCAGGTATGACCTAAATCAAATCCCTTATGACTATACAGTGGAAGTGAGAAATAGATTTAAGGGCCTAGATCTGATAGATAGGAGTGCCTGATGAACTATGGAATGAGATTCGTGACATTGTATAGGACACAGGGACCAAGATCATCCCCATGGAAAAGAAATGCAAAAAAGCAAAATGGCTGTCTGGGGAAGCCTTACAAATAGCTGTGAAAAGAAGAGAAGTAAAAAGCAAAGGAGAAAAGGAAAGATATAAGCATCTGAATGCAGAGTTCCAGAGACTAGCAGAAAGAGATAAGAAAGCCTTCTTCAGCGATCAATGCAAAGAAATAGAGGAAAACAACAGAATGGGAAAAACTACAGATCTCTTCAAGAAAATTAGAGATACCAAGGGAACATTTCATGCAAAGATGGGCTCAATAAAGGACAGAAATGGTATGGACCTAACAGAAGCAGAAGATATTAAGAAGAGGTGCCAAGAATACATAGAAGAAATGTACAAAAAAGATCTTCACGACCCGGATAATCACAATGGTGTGATCACTCATCTAGAGCCAGACAACCTAGAATGTGAAGTCAAGTGGGCCTTAGAAAGCATCACTACGAACAAAGCTAGTGGAGGTGATGGAATTCCAGGGGAGCTATTTCAAATCCTGAAAGATGATGCTGTGAAAGTGCTGCACTCAATATGCCAGCACATTTGGAAAATTCAGCAATGGCCACTGGACTGGAAAAGGTCACTTTTCATTCCAATTCCAAAGAAAGGCAATGCCAAAGAATGCTCAAACTACCACACAATTGCACTCATCACACACACTAGTAAAGTAATGCTCAAAATTCTCCAAGCCAGGCTTCAGCAATACATGAACCATGAACTTCCAGATGTTCAAGCTGGTTTTAAAAAAGGGCAGAGGAACCAGAGATCAAATTGCCAACATCCGCTGGATCATGGAAAAAGCAAGAGAGTTCCAGAAAAACATCTATTTCTGCTTTATTGACTATGCCAAAGCCTTGGACTGTGTGGATCACAATAAACTGTGGAAAATTCTGAAAGACATGGGAATACCAGACCACCTGACCTGCCTCTTGAGAAATCTGTATGCAGGTCAGGAAGCAACAGTTAGAACTGGACATGAAACAACAGACTGGTTCCAAATAGGAAAAGGAGTATGTCAAGGCTGTATATTGTCACCCTGCTTATTTAACTTATATGCAGAGAACATCATGAGAAACGCTGGACTGGAAGAAACACAAGCTGGAATCAAGATTGCCGGGAGAAATATCCATAACCTCAGATATGCAGATGACGCCACCCTTATGGCAGAGAGTGAAGAGGAGGCTTATACTAAAAAGCCTCTTGATGAATGTGAAAGAGGAGAGTGAAAAAGTTGGCGTAGAGCTCAACGTTCAGAAAACAAAGATCATGGCATCCAGTCCCATCACTTCATGGGAAATAGATGGGGAAACAGTGGAAACAGTGTCAGACTTTATTTTTTTGGGCTCCAAAATCACTGCAGATGGTGACTGCAGCCATGAAATTAAAAGATGCTTACTCCTTGGAAGAAAAGTTATGACCAACCTAGATAGCATATTCAAAAGCAGAGACATTACTTTGCCAACTGAGGTCCATCTAGTCAAGGCTACGGTTTTTCCAGTAGTCATGTATGGATGTGAGAGTTGGACTGTGAAGAAGGCTGAGTGCCGAAGAATTGATGCTTTTGAACTGTGGTGTTGGAGAATACTCTTGAGAGTCCCTTGCACTGCAAGGAGATCCAACCAGTCCATTCTGAAGGAGATCAACCTTGGGATTTCTTTGGAAGGAATGATGCTAAAGCTGAAGCTCCAGTACTTTGGCCACCTCATGTGAAGAGTTGACTCATTGGAAAAGACTCTGATGCTGGGAGGGATTGGGGGCAGGAGGAGAAAGGGACGACCCAGGATGAGATGGCTGGATGGCATCACTGACTCGATGGATGTGAGTCTGAGTGAACTCCGGGAGTTGGTGATGGACAGGGAGGCCTGGCATGCTGCGATTCATAGGGTCACAAAGAGTCGGACACGACTGAACGACTGAAGTGAACTGAACTGAACTACTATATATAAAATAGATAATAAGAACCTACTGTATACCACAGAGAGCTCTACCCAATACTATGTAATGGCTTATATGTGAAAATAATCAAAAAAAGTGGATATATATATAACTGTTCACTTTGCTGTATACATGAAACTAATGCAACATTGCAAATGAACTATACTCCTCAAAAAAAAAATTAAGTCCACAGATTAAAAACAAAACAACAACAACAACAACAAAACCCTGATATTTGGAAAACGTAGTTAAAATGATCCAATAACTCATGCACAGAGCCATGAGTCAAACCCAGGTCTATCTTACTCTAAAAACCATGCTCTTGACTCTGCTATGCTCTCTATCTCTAGAGGAAAAGAAATAATTCAGTATATCAATTAGAATAAAGAGGTAAAAGAGATTAAGTGATTTTTCCTCCTTAGTAATGAAATGTCCAAGTAAAAGAATCTGGAAAAAGAAATGTGTTACTTTAAATGAGGAAAAGCTGTTAATGCAAAATCTTAAATTTCTAATCCATCTTTAAATTATAACATAACACCTCAAGAATTTTCATTTAAACATTTAAAATGTAGTCACATTGCAAAAGAAATTCTCACTGTCATTGAGTTTCTTAAGGATTCTTACATTACAGTTGTTCAGGGCAGAGAGTTCATTTATTAATATTTTAAGTATTATGCAAGATTGTATAAATCAATTTAAGTACTTTAAGAAGTGTTCTAAATATCAACTTTTATTTTTGTTTTTATTGTTGTTTAAAAAATAAAAATAATTCCCCACCTGTAATACCTCAGAGAATTTGTACAGAGAAGGAGAAAAAAAATAAATCAATATTAAAAGTATTTCTAAACTGAGAACTCTGCTAAAATAATATGTCTTGGAAATCTACTCTTTTTAATTTTGCTTCATTTATATTGCTCAAATATCACTGCTCACCTAATGCCAGAAAAAAAAGCTATGCTATGTCCTTCAAAATATAATGAAGGATTACAGGATGTAATTCACTGAAATGGGAGATTATAATATCTAATACATATGCATTTTTCTTCAAATGGATTTATGAGCACTTTCTCTAGGACACTACTCAAAAGACATTACATTTCCTTAATTTCTTTACTGGTACTAGATATTTTCCACAAGTCTCCCTTCTTTTTCTCCTTTGTCATTAAACTTAATACTTTTGGATACAAGGAAGGCTCAGGCTTAAGAGAAAGAGTACATTAATTGCTTTTTTTGGTCTGCAGTTCTTAAATTATAGGTAAGACAGTTGTGATATGAGTATTCTGCATAGAATCAGTTACTTAAAGTGTTATTTTAATAGTTTTATAACAAAAAATGTTTGATTCAAATGCACATTTAGATCTCTGCAGATTCTTAAAATATGTGAAACTAAGATATCACATGTAACTTATAAATTCTCCTTTATTGCTATCTTTACATCTTAATGAATGATCATCATCCAGTTTCAAACTCATGAAGGTCTTATGGTTCACTAAAAAAATAGATGTCCTAAAATGCATCTATAGAATTATTTTTCTGGCTATATATTTGTAACTCCAGCAAAACTTAATGTACAACATTTGCATCAGTTAAAAAAATTATGAAATTTACTGACTGGCTAGATGATTAACAGAAACATAAACTATATCAATAGTAAAGTGATAGTTATCAGTAGTTAACAGTGTCTTTGAGAGCATGGCCTATTTTGGTCATCTTTGTATTGACAGTGCTTGGTAAAACACTTTTATCATAGCTGTATATAGTAAGTGTTTGCTGGATGGGTAAATCTTAATTACAATAATTTTAATTAAAATAATTTTTCAATAATTATTGAAACAAAACATCATCAGTTCCAAGATTGCATTTTAACCCCCAACTTATTTATAATTTCTGCATTGTATGTCCTCATATATATGTCACCAACAGCACTGTCTACAAAATTATGGATTCATCAAATTTTCCCTTAGAATTTTGCTACTAAAATAAGTTGCTGATATATAGTTTTATATGCGATATTATAGAGCTTCTGTGGTAGCTCAGATGGGAAATAATCCATCTGTAATGCAGGAGACCAGAGGTCCATCCCTGGATGGGGAATTCCCTGGAGAAGGCAATGACTACCAACTTCAGAATTCTTACTTGGAGAATTCCATGGACAGAGGAGCCTGGCAGACTACTGTCCATGCGGTTGCAAAGAATCAAACATGACTGGGTAACTAACACTCACTGGATAGTATGCAAATTTATATAAAACATATAAATACAAAGCATTTTAATTGATTACCTTTGTTCCATTTCATAAAGAAGAGAGAACTTAACAATCAATCAAATTTAAAAAGTAAGGAAATTAGTTTTAAATGAAAGTATCACAGTAGTTATGCAATGTAAGTTACATTAGTTAATGACTGAGTAGAAACATTCACCAAATTTACAGGTTTTATTCGCATATTTTATTGGTTTCTACAAGCACATAACCATCAGGAAAAAATAAAAATAAGAGTTTTTAAATTGCATATAAAATAAATAAGCACAGTAAAATAAGAGGCCTCCCTGTCCTGTTGATCCATAAGACTATCGGAGTTTTTGGTTACCCAGACAAACGTCTTTAGCTCTTTCACAGATGTCGAATCTATTTCAATTACTGAGTCATATCTCAATGATATGAACAGAAACCTGAAAATTATTTGTTTTGGTTTCCATAAAATGAAATTAAATAGTAAAAATAAAAATGATTCTGGAAAATTGTATATTGAAAAGAGTGTAAGCTGATCCCTGAAATTAAAACTTAAGGAAAGACAAAGCTTAGAAGAAAGGAAGAGATAATTTTTGAAATAGATTGGAAATTTTTTGTCTTAACTCATTCCTCAAACATTATTGAATTCTGTGCTTGCACTTCATAGAAATCATAGCACAGAGATAGATGTATTATCAGGGCAAAAGACATACCTAATGTAAACAAACACATAAAAATACTATATAATATGAACCAAATCTAAAGCAGCACAGAGAATGAGTTCTTGGTTACCCTTTAAGGCCCGCTCAAATATTTTCTTTATAAGACACGCCTCCCTTTGTGTCAATTTTTTTGAGCAACAGTCACATATCACCTCTATTTATGTTTTTATACCTCATGTGAAGAGTTGACTCATTGGAAAAGACTCTGATGCTGGGAGAGATTGGGGGCAGGAGGAAAAGGGGACAACAGAGGATGAGATGGCTGGATGGCATCACTGACTCGATGGACGTGAGTCTGAGTGAACTCCTGGAGTTGGTGATGGACAGGGAGGCCTAGCGTGCTGCGATTCATGGGGTCGCAAAGAGTCGGACACGACTGAGCGACTGAACTGAACTGATTCATATTGCATACTGGTCAACATAGTTATGTAAATAGACTGTGAGATTCTTGATAGTAGAAATTGTATTACCTTTATTTCCCTAGATCCTTACAAGTTTGGCAACATGATCAATTATTGTTTATTCTTAAAAATGCTTCATAAGAGGGCTACTTGCTCTTTTTCTTTATAGGTAAAGACTTGACTGAGAGGTAAGCTTAGCTTTGTGTTGATGGGATTTGGAGGATGAATCCCATCATCAAAGAAGAAAAAAAAAATGAGAAGTATGGGTAACTTATCAGTTAATGCAAAAATCCTGAAGGTAGATAATCTAGAATATGGAAGTGTTTATGTTTTGTTTGGTCTGACTTGCAAACAATTTCTCTTTGAATGACATTTGGGTCACAAATTGTATGAGAGATGTAGTCTATCAGAAAGGGAGAAAAGAAACATTGGTGAACCAGATACTTCAAAAGGCCCAAATGGAAAGTGTTAGATGTTGGCAGAGGGAACAATCTCCTTTATGTTAGTTACAAAGACATAAGTTGGAGAAAGACATAAGTTGGAGAATCAGGAGTGCTGAGAGTAGAAAAGTCTAAGAAGGAGCTGTCAAGTGAAAACAAATCTTGAATTCATACCTGTGAATAAACACTACATTTCTTTTCACTCAGTAAGCAGTAATTCATAATTTTATGTCCTCCCAGTATGAATCACTGTACTGATTTTCAGAATGTTACAACAATCTTACTTCACATAAACATATCAGTTGTTAAACCTAATCAGGTAATCAGCTACTACAGAATATTTGATATATGATATTACAAACAAGTTTATGCAAGGACATTCATCACCATATTGAGATATAATCTAGACAGAAAATGTAAGTTTTTTAAGAAATAATTTGAAGGAAAAAAAAAAGGCAGGAAAAAACTATGAGTAGCTAATCCAAAAGCAGCTTATAGAGAATGAGAATCTGTTGTCTTCACATGTTTACAAAGTATTGTTAAAGGAAGGAAAATTATAGCTTAAGAGGATCATAAGGCCAAAATTTGGTCTGTAACTCAAATCAGGTAAGAGTTTTCTCATAATTATTATCAAGATATCTAATAATGGACTACTATATAAAGAAGTAAGCTTAATTACTAAAATTGTTCAGATTAAACTTGGATGTTGAAGGGATTTTTGCATTCAATTATCATAGAATCAGGCAGTAGCTTAATTCATTTCTAAAACCAAGTTCTTAACTTCTAAAATTTACTTCTGCAAAAAATAACCCCTACAGTGGGAAACAGCTCCTCATATTTAAGGCATTTAGATTCTTTCTAGTGGAACAAAAAAGAAAAGAGAGAGCAGACTTAGAATTAAAAGGTATGATGATAAATATATAAAAAATTGAGGGATATGTGTTATTTAATTGTCTGATACTAATATTCATGTGTATGTTTGTGTGCTCAGTTGTGTCTCTTTGTGACCCCATCCATCAGGCTCGTCTGTCCATGGGACTTCCCCGGCAAGAATACAGGAGTGGGTTACCATGCCCTCCTCCAGTGAATCTTTCCAAACCAGAGATTGAATCCATTTCTCCTGAGGCTCCTGCATTGGCAGGCAGATTCTTTACCACTGAGCCACCTGGGAAGTCTACTAACATCCATACATGCATAATAAAAACTTATTTATTTACATAATGTTTTCAATTTTTAAATTAATACATATAGTTCAGCTCAGTTCAGTTCAGTCGCTTAGTCATGTCCGACTCTTTGCAGTCCCATGAATCGCAGCACGCCAGGCCTCCCTGTCCATCACCAACTCCCGGAGTTCACTCAGACTCACGTCCATCGAGTCAGTGATGCCATCCAGCCATCTCATCCTCGATTGTCCCCTTCTTCTGCCCCCAGTCCCTCCCAGCATCAAAGTCTTTTCCAATGAGTCAACTCTTCGCATGAGGTGACCAAAGTACTGGCGTTTCAGCTTTAGCATCATTCCTTCCAAAGAAATCCCACGGTTGATCTCCTTCAGAATGGACTGGTTGAATCTCCTTGCAGTGCAAGGGACTCTCAAGAGTCTTCTCCAACACCACAGTTCAAAAAGGATGGTCCAATTGTTTTTCAAACAGGACTATGTTTTGATGAAAAACTGTTTCTTCTATGAGAATGCAAAAATTAAGTAGCAAAATGATCACAATAGAACAATTAATGATAAAGTTTCCATCCAAAAATTTAATTTTCTCATTTTTTGAATCTTTATAGGAAATTCTACTTTTCTGTTTGAAATTTTTCTGAAATAACTTTGCTTCCTTTCTGCACTAACATCTTTTATGTGTCACACTATATTAACCCAATTTAGTGATATTTTTTCTAATCTATTGCCTTTTAATTAATTATACTGCTTCTAAGTCCACTGGGAAGTTTGATATCATTTACTAACGTTCAAACTCAAGCTGACTTTAGGCAAGAACCCACATCTTCTTCAAAGAATATTGTGCACAATAAAATCAAATGCTAGAACTCAACCATAATAAATGAACTTTTCATATTCTCTCAAAAAAAAAAAAAACGTAAATCTAACTAGCCCTGCATCATGGATTTTGAAGAATTTAACATTTGGTGACTTAAGTTTTACTTTACTTTTAATATAAACATAACTCAACAGAAGGAATCTTAAAAATTTATGACGCTCTTTCCTCTGTCTGGGTTCTCTAATGAACTCAAGAGCTTGGAACAATTTACGAAGTTCCACTGAGAAATCTGTAACATTGTGAGTCTCCTTTTAAAAGGATGCAGAGTTGAGAGTAGAACAGTCAATGAAATAAAAGCAGACAGCATATAAACTCTATACTTATCATAGCAGACTAGCTACAGTGGCAATATACCATCAGTTCAGTTCAGTTCAGTCGCTCAGGCATGTCCAACTCTTTGCGACCCCATGAATCGCAGCACGCCAGGCCTCCCTGTCCATCACCAACTCCTGGAGTTCACTCAAACTCACATCCATCAAATCGGTGATGACATCCAGCCATCTCATCCTTTGTCGTCCCCTTCTCCTCCTGCCCCCAACCCCTCCCAGCATCAGAGTCTTTTCCAATGAGTCAACTCTTCACATGAGGTGGCCAAAGTACTGGAGTTTCAGCTTTAGCATCATTCCTTCCAAAGAACACCCTGGACTGATCTCCTTTAGGATGGACTGGTTGGATCTCCTTGCAGTGCAAGGGACTCTCAAGAGTATTCTCCAACACCACAGTTCAAAAGCATCAATTCTTCAGCGCTCAGCTTTCTTCACAGTCCAACACTCACATCCATACATGACTATTGGAAAAACCGTAGTCTTGACTAGATGGACCATTGTTGGCAAAGTAATGTCTCTGCTTTTGAATATGCTATCTAGTTTGGTCATAACTTTTCTTCCAAGGAGTAAGCAAGCGTCTTTTAATTTCATGGCTGCAATCACTATCTGTAGTAATTTTGGAGCCCCTCAAAATAAAGTCTGACACTGTTTCCACTGTTTCCCCATCTATTTCCCATGAGATAAAATACTTGACAAGTTGTAACATGCAAACATATACTGTCATTTCACTGCATATTGCATCCTTTACTTTTTGTGAATGACTTTGCTACTTTCAGGGGTCACTTATGGCTCAGCTGATAAAGAATCCGCCTGCAATGCGGGAGACCTGGGTTCAATTCCTGGGTTGGGAAGATCCCCTGGAGAAGGGAAAGGCCACCCACTCCAGTATTCTGACCTGGAGAATTCCATGGACTGTATAGTCCATGGGGTCACAAAGAGTTGGACACAACTGAGCGACCTTCACTTGGTACTTCCAAAAAGTCTGTTTCCCAAGAGAGTAAGAGAATAAACCATTATTTCCTACTCTCTTTGAACAATAATACATAAGACTGTTAGTGAATTTTTTCACTGTTCACAGACATTTTTAATCATCCCTAGCTTAAATAGCCTCATTTACTTTATTCTAACTGTAATGAATTAGAAAAATATATTCATTTTGTTAGTTTTCAGAAATATAACTCTTCCAAATCATCAGCTTATGCAATAAATCATGATTTAGGATGGCATTTTTCTATTAGGTGGCTGCTCCCTTAGCTTTGTCATTTTGTGGCACTCTTTCTCCACAGCAATCACCCTCATTTTCCAACCCCAGGTTTTAAAGTTTGCCAGGACTGACAAAAAAAAAACATTAAGATAATCAAAGAAGCTGTACTAGTCACTAGAGGAAGTCCTGGGCAAAATTGATATGGCTCAAATCCTTTTTAATCCTTCTTTTCCACTGTTATATATGCCTCTCCACTCTTTCCAAACCAGAATCTTCTTGGACCTTCTCATACTATTTCCATGGCAGACTTTTATCACCTACAAACAAATGTACCTTTGGATTCCATTTTCTGAAGGCTCTGTTTTCCAAGTTTCCCAACTTCAAACCAATATTTTAATGCCCTTTTCAACTGAGAGTAGGAAATCACCTTTATGAGCTTTCCCACCTTCACTTTTTTAAAGGCAGATTTTCTAAAGACTATGCTTCAGTTCATAAGGCAAATCTTGCATGAGTAGATACTAAGCGGAGAGGTGCCAGGTGAATGAGAAGGCTAATGTACTTATTATGGTGTATATATACAATACTACATCATTACTTAACAATGATATCAAAATTTAGTATTTTGGACTACACACAATCAGTCAGGCCTACTGTACTGGGCCCTTCATATGCATTATTTCCTTCCATTCACACAGTCATCCATGTGAAAGTATATGTGTGAATGTTCTTATCTCTATGCCATATACATATAATGACAAAGAAAAGGTTAATACTTTTCCCAGGGTTCCTCTGGTTTAGGAGTGTTCCATGAGAGTCCCAAGGTGGGACAGTTATCCTCTTCTCCCCAGTATGAAGGCCAACCCAGTGGGTTATCACTGAAGCTTTGATAGGTGTTTGCAGATAGTCTTACACAGTAGTGGTGACTGTGCATTAATTTTAGCTGACTCGTTTCATGTATTTTGGGATCTTTTACTACCTTGAAAATATGGTGTAAAATTTCTACTTTTTAAAAGGGTCCTTAAAGAGAAAGAATGGGGAAATATCTTTTCTAAATGATACTGGAAAGAATGGAATCATTTAGCAGAATAATCCTTTAAAATGGTGTGATGAACTCCAAAGGGTCCTAAAAGATCTGGGGCAAATTTGTATTTTGCTGGAGAGTATATAAAGCTCATCTCAATCTAAAATTCAGAAAGAATCCAGAGAAGAGCCTGTAGAGCTACTTAAAACTTCTCCAAGTTTTTAATTCCTAACTTAAAAAGCAGTATAATTCAGTGACCCTAAAGCTGACTGCCTGTATTCAAATCCACGGTCAACCACTCAGTAAGCCTGATTGAACCAAGATACCAACACTCTATAGAGAAGGAAATGGCTACCCACTCCACTATTCTTGCCTGAAGAATCCCATGGACAGAGGAGCCTGGCAGGCTACAGTCCACAGGGTCGCAAAGAGTCAGACACGACTAAAGCAACTTAGCATGCATGCACCAACACTCTGTCAGCATCATTTCTTCCTCTACAAAATGTGGATAATCAAGATATCTATTTTAATGGAGACACCTACTCCTTGGAAGAAAAGTTATGACCAACCTAGATAGCATATTCAAAAGCAGAGACATTACTTTGCCGACTAAGGTCCATCTAGTCAAGGTTATGGTTTTTCCTGTGGTCATGTATGGATGTGAGAGGTGGACTGTGAAGAAGGCAGAGCGCCAAAGAATTTATGCTTTTGAACTGTGGTGTTGGAGAAGACTCTTGAGGGTCCCTTGGACTGCAAGGAGATCCAACCAGTCCATTCTGAAGGAGATCAACCCTGGGATTTCTTTGGAAGGAATGATGCTGAAGCTGAAACTCCAGTACTTTGGCCACCTCATGCGAAGAGTTGACTCATTGGAAAAGACTCTGATGCTGGGAGGGATTGAGGGTAGGAGGAGAAAGGGACGACCGAGGATGAGATGGCTGGATGGCATCACGGACTCAATGGATGTGAGTCTGAGTGAACTCTGGGAGATGGTGATGAACAGGGAGGCCTGGCGTGCTGCGATTCATGGGGTCGCAAAGAGTCGGACACGACTGAGCGACTGAACTGAAGTAAACTGAACTGATTTTAAAGGGTTATTGTTATAAGTTAAAATACATAAAATTCTTAAAATAGGATCAACATCTCACACATAGTAAGAATCATTAAATGTTAGATATGATCTTTATAGGGCTTCCCTGGTGGCTTAGATAGCAAAGCATCTCTGTAGTGTGGGAGACCCTGGTTTGATCCTTGGGTCAGGAAAATACCCTAGAGAAGGGAATGGCAATGCCCTCCAGTATTCTTACCCAGAGAATTCCATGGGCAGAGGAGCACAGTCCACTGGGACAAACAGCTGGACATGACTCAGTGACTAACACAACTTAATGACCTTTATAGAAGCTTCAAGGCCTATGAAGAGCTTCAAGAAAAGGCAGCTTCAATTTTTTTTTTTAATATGGCAGATATTTAGATGCACCAGGTTCACAATATCTACTTAAGCTATGACTTAAACAAATGACTTCAATAAGTATTCTATTTTTTGCTTAATTCATCAATTTTTTTTTAAGAAAATGACTTCTTAGAAGAAGTTTTTTAAGCATGCCTTATTTTTGACTGACTCAATCCAGAAAGCTCAAATGTATGTTCTAAGTTCTTATCATAATAACCTCCTTATAAATTTCAACTAAATAAAAATGTGTTTATATAAAAAATGAAAAACAAAAGTAAAAAATTATACTTTTGTAATAAATTTTAAATAGATAACAAATGTATATTATTCTACTTTATTGACTGCATATTAATCAATTATGTTATTACAGTATTACTTAACTCACAAATACCATAATTTATATTAAAATTTTATTTACTCTCAAGTTTTGTTCTATTATTTGAAAACAAGACAAGACAATTGTCCATTTTTATAAACAAGATATCAGAATATTTTCCAGGAATAAAGTTCTAAAAACTGGAATGCTTTAATTTTTAAAAATTTCTAAATTATTTTCTGAATGGTTTGAAATTTGCTAGGCTAGGGGACTGTCCTCTTTCCTATACCCTGACAACACAGAAAGTCTTTTTAAATTCTGGCAATCTTATTCTACCAAAGATTGTAGCAAAGTGCTGCCCCCATTTGGATATATATGACTGAACATGTTTTTCATATTCCCAGTTGTTATATATCAATAGTATATCCATGTTTTGCTCATTTCTCATCAGGGCATCTATTTTCCATATTAATTGTGGACAGTTTTTAATTGATTATGGATATTAGCCACTGGTCAAATGTTTCAGTTCATTTTTCCAACCAATTCTTTTCATTTTATTGTTATCAATGGTATTCATAGTAAAATGAGGTAAACTAGTAACACCTACTGAAATCAGGAATATGAAAAATCATTATAATGTTACTTAATACAGCCATTACATTCAAAACACTCCTAAAGAATGCAACATGACATGAAAATCGTTCACATTAATAATGTGTGAAATGAATAATCAAAAAATTAAATATATATTATGACCTCAAAGCTGAAAAACAGAAAGCAGATTTAAGATGGTAAGGATATATACAAAAATATTGCCTCCTATTATCTCCTGGTGAAGGAGTTATGAATTATTTTTGTCATTCTCTTTATTCTCCTCTCTGGAACAAACATGTGGTTTTAAAAAAAATTTTTTTATAAACCTATTAGTAAAGCCAATCTTTATCAGTGATCAATCAAGCCAAACATCCAATATAAGAAAAATTGATGCCACTTCAAGATGTACCTCACTGTAAATGTAATACAGCTCTACATCTATACAAGATAAACACTTCATCCTAAAAAAACATACTCATCCAAAATGCCAACATGATCATTGTGATGTTAATTAAATTTTATTATGACAATAACAATGGCAAGACTGCAGAGTGTGATTTGATTTAATGTGGAGCGAAAGAGTTTTATTGCAAGATTTGCTTATAGACAGAGCTAATTACTATAATCACACTTACATGTTTTTGTCATTAAAAAATAGTAAAAGATAGTGCATTAAAAGTGGAATAATTTTACGTCTCTACAATTTGGTCACATTATGACAATGCCGTAAGTGAAGCATTTAATGAGGAAACTCATGAAAAAGAAAGTAGTCACACTGATTCATTGATTCTAATTCAAAACTTGTCAAGGTTTACAGGACCAAAATAGATTAAACGTTAAGATATTAGTATATAAATATAAACCTTTCCTGAAAGCATCTTCTATTTCAAGCTACATCTGAGATTATTCATCTTTATATTTCAAACTTTCTATATGAAGACTGGTATTATTTATGAATCTTAACTATGAAAGGATATGAGATGAATATTCAATTGCTTAATTATAATTGTCCTGCAGTCAAGTTCATATAGACATGGGAGTATTAAGAGGTTACATTACATATTTTAATAGTTTATGATGGAATATGATCTTATACAATTTTGTCAGTGGGAATTTTGTCAATGTACTCACCTCCAGTCTAAGGGCTGCTAAGTCACGTCTTTTCTGATTTACAATAGAAAAATATAAAAAGCTACGTAACTGTTATTCCTTCACTTACTAATTTAATAGATATTTACTCGGAAATGATAACACTTCAGTCATTATGCCAGAAGCAACAACTACAACACTAAACAGAGCTGGTGCCTGCCAGGGGAACTTGCAAGACAGTGAGGAAGGAACAGAAACTTAAGTTAACACAGCATAACTTTGCAGAAAATGTGGTGTACATTTTGATAAAAGGAGTTCAAGGTGCTTTAAAAGCCTACAGTGTAGCAGGCAAGAAGCACTTTCAAATAAGTAAATGGCTCTAAGGACTGCGACCAGGCAGGGTTAAGGGTCCATGGGAAGACCATGAAAAAGTCATTTATGGCTGAGGTTATGTGCTGTTAGAAAGAGGGCAAAACCCTTTTAGTCTGTGGGTGAGTTTCATCTTTCTCCTAAGAGCAATATGAAACTAAAGGTTTTAAGTGGGGAGGAGACACGATTACATTTCAAATCACTCCGGCGCTCAGAGCATTTGGATGAGAATTGGCCAGGAGACTAAGGCAGGTTCATGGTGTTCGAGACTGGGTGATGGGAAAGTACTCAGATAAGAGGCTGAACTTGAGAGACATTTAGAAAGAAATATCAGTGGAATTTGGTGATTGACTGAATGTGAGAATAAAACCCAAAGAAAATTCAAGAATGACAGACTGCAGATTTGGGGCCCCGAATCTTTAAGTTATAGATACTTCAAATTGGTGGTCACTAAAGAGAACCTAATTCCTTAAAAGTATTCTCTTGACTAAATTTTCTATGTCCTTTAGTGAGTAAGGACAAACAGTTCAAATAATTGAACAGATTTTTCTTATTAAGTATTTCAGTATACGTTTCATCCAGGAATAGGTCATATAATGGGAAAGGCACCTTAAATTAAGGCATGAGGCATTGTTCCCTTTCCTTAGATATTTTAATTTTAAAAATCATATTTAATTTTTAAAGGCTATACCTAAGTTCAAATTATGTTCTTAAAAAAATAGTGGACTGCATTGCTGGAGCTCAAGCTGAACAGCAAAAACACTGACAAATAAAAATGAAATTTTACAAACCAATTTTTACCTGATTGTGTCAAAATACTTTCACCTTACTTTTTATTTGAACAATAATTGTTAATCCACTCTTTAATCGTCAAGCTTTCACAAAAAGACACAACTTTTAAAAGATAAACTGGCTATTAACCAACTTATGTGTAGAGGTGACATTTTTTTGTTAAGAGTTATTAGCAGAATCTTTGCAAAATGAATTAACACTTGGATATGCCAGGTGGCATTAGTGGGAAAGAACCCACCTGACAATGCATGAGATATAAGGAGCACGGGTTCAATCCCTGGAAAAGGATCCTCTAGAAAGGAAATGGCAGCCCATTCCTGTTCGTGCCTGGAGAATCCCACGGAGAGGGGAGCCTGGAAGGCTACACTCCATAGAGTCGCAAAGAGTTGGACTTGACTGAAGTGATTTAGCACTATGCACATACACACTACAACCTAAAAGTTCAAAAAGTTAACTGAATTTTAAGTCACTGAGTAACTAGAGAAAATTATGTTTCGATTCTAGAGATCAGTTCAGTTCAGTTGCTCAGTTGTGTCCGACTCTTTGCAACCCCATGAACCACAGCATGCCAGGCCTCGCTGTTCATCACGAACTCACGGAGCGTTCCCAAACTCATATCCATTGAGTCGGTGATGCCATCCAACTATCTCATCCTCTCTTGTCCACTTCTCCTCCTGCCCTGAATCTTTCCCAATATCAGGGTCTTTTCAACTGAATCAGTTCTTTGCATCAGGTGGCAAAGTACTGGACTATCAGTTTCAACATCAGTCCTTCCAATGAACACCCAGGTCTGATCTCGTTTAGGATGGACTGGTTGGATCTCCTTGCAGTCCAAGGGACTCTCAAGAGTCTTTTCCAACACCACAATTCAAAAGCATCAATACTTTGGTGCTCAATTTCTTTATAGTCCAACTCTCATATCCATACATGACTACTGGAAAAACCATAGCCTTGACGAGATGGACCTTTTTGGGCAAAGTAATGTCTCTGATTTAGAATATGCTGTCTAGGTTGGTCATAACTTTCCGTCCAAGGAGTAAGCATCTTTTAATTTCATGGCTGCAATCACCATCTACAGTGATTCTGGAGCCCCCCCAAAAAAGTCAGCCACTGTTTCCCCTGTTTCCCCATCTATTTCCCATGAAGTGATGGGACCAGGTGCCATGATCTTAGTTTTCTGAATGTTGAGCTTTAAGCGCACTTTGGCACTCCCCTCTTTCATTTTCATCAAGAGACACTTTAGTTCTTCTTCACTTTCTGCCATAAGGGTGGTGTCATTTGCATGTCTGAGGTTATTGATATTTCTCCCGGCAATCTTGATTCCAGCTTGTGCTTCTTCCAGCCCAGCATTTCTCATGACGTACTCTGCATATAAGTTACATAAGCAGGGTGACAATATACAGTCTTGATTTACTCCTTTTCCTATTTCGAAACAGTCTGTTGTTCCATGTCCAATTCTAACTCTTGCTTCCTGACCTGCATACAGGTTTCTCAAGAGGCAGGTCAGGTGGCCTGGTATTCCCATCTCTTTCAGAATTTTCCACAGTTTTTTGTGATCCACACAGTCAAAGACTCTGGCATAGTCACTAAAGCAGAAATAGATGTTTTTCTGGAACTCTCTTGCTTTTTTGATGATCCAGCAGATGTTGGCAATTTGATCTCTGGTTCCTCTGCCTTTTCTAAAACCAGCTTAAACATCTGGAAGTTCACAGTCTACATATTACTGAAGCCTGGTTTGGAGAATTTTGAGCATTACTTTACTAGCATGTGAGATGAGTGCAATTGTGCGGTAGCTTGAGCATTCTTTTGCATTGCCTTTCTTTGGCATTGGAATGAAAACTGACCTTTTCCAGTCCTGTGGCCACTGCTGAGTTTTCCAAATTTGCTGGCATATTGAGTGCAGCACTTTCACAGCATCATCTTTTAGGATATGAAATAGCTCAACTGGGATTCCATCATCTCCACTACCTTTGTTTATCATGATGCTTCCTAAGGCCCACTTGACTTCACATTCCAGGATGTCTGGCTCTAGGTGAGTGATCACACCATCGTGATTATCTGGGTCATGAAGATCTTTTTGGTACAGTTCTGTGTATTCTTGCCACCTCTTCTTAATATCTTCTGCTTCTGTTAGGTCCATACCATTTCTGTCCTTTATCGAGCCCATCTTTGCATGAAGTGTTCCCTTGGTCTCTCTAATTTTCTTGTAGAGATCTCTAGTCTTTCCCATTCTATTGTTTTCCTCTTTTTTTTTTTTGCACTGATCACTGAGGAAGGCTTTATCTCTCTTTGCTATCCTTTGGAACTCTGCATTCAAATGGGTATATCTTTCCTTTTCTCCTTTGCTTTTCACTTCTATTCTTTTCACAGCTATTTGTAAGGCCTCCTTAGACAGCCATTTTGCTGTTTTGCATTTCTTTTTCTAGGGGATGGTCTTGATTCCTGTCTCCTGTACAATGTCATGAACTTCCATCCATAGTTCACCAGGCACTCTGTCAGATCTAATCCCTTAAATCTATTTCTCACTTCCACTGTATAGTCATAATGGATTTGGTTTAGGTCATACCTGTGTGGTTTAATGGTTTTCCCCACTTTCTTCAATTTAAGTCTGAATTTGGCAATAAGGAGTTCATGATCTGAGCCATAGTCAGCTCCCGGACTTCTTTTTGCTGACTGTATAGAGCTTCTCCATCTTTGGCTGCAAAGAATATAATCAATCTGGTTTTGGTGTCGACCATGTCCACGTGTAGAGTCTTCTCTTGTGTTGTTGGAAGAGGATATTTGCTATTACCAGTGCTTTCTCTTGGCAAAACTCTATTAACCTTTGCCCTGCTTCATTCCCTATTCCAAGGCCAAATTTGCCTGTTACTCCAGGTGTTTCTTGACTTCCTACTTTTGCATTCCAGTCCCCTATAATGAAAAGAATATCTTTTGGGGGTGTTAGTTCTAAATGGTCTTGTAGGTCTTCATACAACCATTCAGCTTCTTCAGCGTTACTGAAACTAGTTATAAGAGTGTCCATCTGTTAAGCATTTATCTTACAAATTAATCATGAATATCATTCTTTACCCATTGTCTTTGGACTCATTTTTGTTCTCAGTAGACAGAGCACCTCAGGATTAGACATGGATCCCAGTCACAACTCTTATCATTATTAGCTGTGCAATCTTAGACAAGACTTAACCAGTAATTTATTCATAAAGTTCTTTATTTATAAAATATCAAGTTTTCCTCAGAGAGTCATTGTGAGGATCAATCAAGACAGTATATTCGAATCAGCTATATGTATAAATACACCAGCTCTTTTTTTTGGATTTCCTTCTCATTGAGTTCACCACAGAACAAAAGTACAGTTCCCTAGGTTAATACAGTAGTTTCTCATTAGTTATCTATTTTATAGACAGTATCAAATGTATATACGTCAATCCCAATCTCCCAATTCATCCCATCACTCCCAGGACTTTCTCCTTTGGTATCCATATATTCATTCTCTACATCTGTATCTCTATTTTTTCTTGCAAATAAGATCATTTATACCATTTTTTCTAGATTCCACACATAACCATTAATATATATATTTTTCCTTTCTGACTTACATCGCTCTGTATGATAGTCTATAAATCCACCACATCTCCTCAAGTGACACAGTTTTGTTCCTTTCACAGCTGAATCATGTTTCACTGTATATATGTACCACATCTGCTTTATCTACCCCTCTGTTGATGGATACTTAGGTTGCTTCCATGTCCTGGCTATTATAAATAGTGCTGCAATGAGGGGGTGCATGTATCTTTTTAATTATAGTTTTCCCTGGGTATATGCCCAGGAGCAGGATTGTTCAATTATATGGAAGCTCTATTTTTAGTTTTTTAAGGAACTTCCATCCTGTTTAGTTTTAAAGGAACTTCCATTGTGGCCATGTTAATTTACATTCCCATCAACAGTGAAGAGGGCTCCCTTTTCTCCACACCCACTTCAGCATTTATTGCTCACAGATTTTTGGTGGTGATCATTCTAACTGGTCCCATCACTTCATGGCAAATAGATGGGGAAACAGTGGACATAGTGACAGATTATTCTGGGGCTCCAAAATCACTGCAGACAGTAACTGCAGCCATGAAATTAAAAGACGCTTGCTCTTTGGAAGAAAAGTTATGACCAACCTAGACAGCATATTCAAAAGCAGGGACATTACTTTGACAACAAAGGTCCATCTAGTCAAAGCTATGGTTTTTCCAGCAGTCACGTATGGATGTGAGAGTTGGACTATAAAGAGAGCTGAGCACCAAAGAATTAATGCTTTTGAACTGTGGTGTTGGAGAAGACTCTTGGGAGCCCCTTGGACTGCAAGGAGATCCAACCTGTCCATCCTAAAGGACATCAGTCCTAGATATTCATTGAAATGACTGATGTTGAAGCTGAAACTCCAATACTTTGGCCACGTGATGTGAAGAGCTGACTCATTTGAAAAGACCCTGATGCTGGGAAAGATTGAGGGCAGGAAGAGAAGGGGACGGCAGAGGATGAGATGGCTGGATGGCACCACTAACTCAATGGACATGAAAGATGATGCTGTGAAAGTGCTGCACTCAATATGCCAGCAAATTTGGAAAATTCAGCAGTGGCCACAGGACTGGAAAAGGTCAGTTTTCATTCCAATCCCAAAGAAAGGCAATGCCAAAGAATGCTCAAACTACCACCAACTGCACTCATCTCACACGCTAGTAAAGTAATGCTCAAAATTTTCCAAGCCAGGCTTCAGCAATACGTGAACTGTGAACTCCCTGATGTTCAAGCTGGTTCTAGAAAAGGCAGAGGAATCAGAGATCAAATTGCCAATATCCGCTGGATCATGGAAAAAGCAAGAGAGTTCTAGAAAAACATCTATTTCTGCTTTATTGACTATGCCAAAGCCTTTGACTGTGTGGATCACAATCAACTGTGGAAAATTCTGAGAGAGATGGGAATCCCAGACCACCTGACCTGCCTCTTGAGAAATCTGTATGCAGGTCAGGAAGCAACAGTTAGAACTGGACATGAAACAACAGACTAGTTCCAAATAGGAAAAGGAGGACGTCAAGGCTGTATATTGTCACCCTGCTTATTTAACTTATATGCAGAGTACATCATGAGAAATGCTAGACTGGAAGAAACACAAGCTGGAATCAAGATTGCCAGGAGAAATATCCATAACCTCAGATATGCAGATGACACCACCCTTATGGCAGAAAGTGAACAGGAGCTAAAAAGCCCCTTGATGAAAATGAAAGAGAAGAGTGAAAAAGTTGACTTAAAGCTCAACATTCAGAAAACAAAGATCATGGCATCTGGTCCCATCACTTCATGGGAAATAGATGGGGAAACAGTAGAAACAGTGTCAGACTTTATTTTTTTGGGCTCCAAAATCACTGCAGATGGTGACTGCAGCCATCAAATTAAAAGATGCTTACTCCTTGGAAGAAAAGTTATGACCAACCTAGATAGTATATTCAAAAGCAGAGACATTACTTTGCCGACTAAGGTCCGCCTAGTCAAGGCTATGGTTTTTCCTGTGGTCAGGTATGGATGCGAGAGTTGGACTGTGAAGAAGGCTGAGGCTGAAGAATTGATGTGTTTGAACTGTGGTGTTGGAGAAGACTCTTGAGGGTCCCTTGGACTGCAAGGAGATCCAACCAGTCCATTCTGAAGGAGATCAACCTTGGGATTTCTTTGGAAGGAATGATGCTAAAGCTGAAGCTCCAGTACTTTGGCCACCTCATGCGAAGAGTTGACTCATTGGAAAAGACTCTGATGCTGGGAGGGATTGGGGGCAGGAGGAGAAGGGGACGACAGAGGATGAGATGGCTGGATGGCATCACTGACTCGATGGACGTGAGTCTGAGTGAACTCCGGGAGATGGTGATGGACAGGGAGGCCTGGCGTGCTGCGATTCGTGGGGTCGCAAAGAGTCGGACACGACTGAGCGACTGAACTAAACTGAAACCCCTGGGAGTTGGTGATGGACAGGGAGGCTTGGTGTGCTACAATCCATGGAGTTGTAGAGTCAGGCAAGCCTGAGCAACTGAACTAAACTGATTCTAACTAGTGTGAGGTGACACCTCATTGTAGTTTTGATCTGTGTTGCTCTAATAATTAGTTGAGCATCTTTTCACGTGTTTGCTGGCCATCTGTATGTCTTCTTTGCAGAAATGTCTAACTATGTCTTCCACCTATTTTTTCATCTTCTTTGCAGAAATGTTTAACTATGTCTTCTACCTATTTTTTCAATTAGGTTGTTTTGTTTATTATCTGGAGTTGCATTTTCACAATTTTCTCTTCTTTTCCTGATTTCCAATTTCATAGCATTTTGGTCAGAAAAGATGCTTGATATGATGTCAATTTTCTTAAATTTACTGAGGCTTGATTTGTGACCCAAGATGTGATTTATCCTGGAGAATGGTTTCTGTGCACTTGAGAAGAAAGTATATTCTGCTGTTTTCAGATGGAATGTTCTATACTATCAATTGAGTCTACATGGTCTAATGTATAATTTAAGGCTTGTATTTCCTTATTAATTTTCTGTCTGGAATGATCTATTCATAATAGGAGTGTTAAAGTCCCTCACTATTATTGTGTTACTGTGATTTCCCCTTTATGGCTATTAGCATTTATATCTCAGATGGTTCTCAATTATTTTCATGTTTTTGACTTTACTCTGCTCCATGGCAGTTATTCCAATCATTCCAGTTTCCAGCTCACTTATCCGTTTTTCTACTGCAGCTTTCCTGCTATTGATTCCTTCCGGTGTATTTTTTATTTCAGTTATTGTGTTGTTCATCATTGATAGTTTGTTCTTCAATTCCTCTAGGTCTTTGTTAAACATTTCTTATTTTTCAGTCCATGCCTCCATTCTGTTTCTGAAATCTTGGATCATCTTTACTAGCACAACTCTGAACTCTATTTCAGGTAGATTGCCTATTTCCTCTTCATTTATTTGGTCTTTTGTGTTTTTACCTTGCTTCTTTATCTGCAACATATTTCTCTATTATCTCATTTTGTCTGACTTACTAAGGTTATGGTCTGCTTTCTGCAAGCTGCAGGTCATAGTTCCTCTTGATTCTGTTGTCTGCCCTGTGGTGAGTGAGGTTGGTCCAGGGGCTTAAATAGGCTTCCTTGTGGGAGATATACCTGCCTGTGCTCTGGGAGGTGGAGCTGATGCGCAGGGTCACATGAGGTGTCTGGCACTGGAGCCTTCAGGCAGTTGTGTGGAGCTGGGTCTTGGTTTTTAGGTGGATATCTCCAGAGGAGCAGCCTCAGATTAATATTCCTTGGGCCAAGTTATTATCTGCTGGTCCAGCATCCTGGACTCAGTACTCCAACCCCAGAGGCCATACCCTGACTCCTGGCTGGGGAATGAGGAGCTCACAAGTCACACAGCATGGTCACAAAAAAAGAAAAAAAAGCGGGGTTGGGGGGCGGGGCACAGACAAAATATAAGACAAGTAGTAAAACAAAAACAGACAAATAGCAACAATACACCTAAAAAAAAAAGTAAGAAATAAGACAGACAAACTAAATCCAAGACAAATGATAAAAATAAGGCCAAACAGAAACAAACAAGTGGAAAGAAAAGTAAGAAAAAAAAAAAAAAAAGAAGAAGTCAAAAATAAAAACAATCAGTAAGGACTAAACTAACAAAAATAAAGAATAAAACATGAGACAAAAACAGTAAGCAAACAAAAAAGAAAAAATAGTTTAAGTATGATATGTTACTTACAGTATGTTAGGTAAATAAAAGTAGAAGAAAATTAGAAGTGAAGGGAGATAGAAAGTATGCATTTGAAGATGGTGTGTGCAGTTTTATATAGGATAGTCTGGAAAGGCCTCAGTAGGAAGAATAATATTTAACTAAAGATCTGAAGGAGGTGAGGATATGTTTTCAAAATTAATTGCACAAATTTATTTCCCTCTCTAGGCTAAGATCTTCAGGGTTAAGGACTGTACTTAATCATTTTAGCATGCTAGTATCTAGAACAGGAATTTCTATACAGAAAGAACTTAGCAAGTATCCACAGAAAGAAAAATCTCAGGTATCATAAAGACCAGTTGTCTTTCAACTACACTTGGTTCTTTATTTCAGAATATTATTGAGGTTGAATATAATGCTGACTTAAATCGGCAGCATACCTAAAATTTCCTACAGTCTCATTGTTAAACTATTGAATTTAACAAGGGTATGATTTTCCAAATGTTACATCATAGGGGTATGATATTTCCAATTCAGAGGTCAGATGAAGAAATCTAAATCCTAAGAAAGTTGCGGGACAAGTCATAGGCCACTCACAGTATGAACTGATGAATCCTCTAAATCTATATCTTCACAACACAAAAAGGATGAAGCCCTAAGTGAATATGCTTGATCAGTTTCTATCTATCCTACTTCTGATCTTGTTCCAGGTCTTAAGCTTATTTAAATATCCCACAGTATGATTAACATATCACTGATAGGAGTCTGAGCAGTTTCACATAGAGCTAGATAACTTATACCTGCGGCGACAGACTAAGTTTAAGTTGTTTTTGCCATCAAACACCTGTCAGCATAATACTTCATGTGTTAGTAAATCACTGTAAAAAAAAAGAACTCCCTGAGAGTCAAAAGGAACCTATACAAAAGCAGGTTTCACTTTGGACTTAAAATAGAACAGCAGACACCGAACTAGCATGACTGACTCAGTCTGGGAGGATGAGATGGCCAATTTCTTGGTGCAAAATGAGAATAGCATATATGGCTGAGGCCATATTAGGGACAAAATTACTACTACTTATGTGCTGTTACAAATTGCAGATAAAAGACAATTACATGGATTATACTTATCTAGTTTTCATTATAAGGACTAAATGATTTAAGATTACAGGAAAGCTAAACTGAATAAAGAGTACAGGACAGATACATTAATGAAAAATTTACTTTTTGTTGCTCACTGTTAAAAACCTTTCAGAGACTCATCATAGACTAAGAACTAACTCTGGTTTGTCATTTTGGATAATGTACTTCTGAGTACATTGATTATTGGTTCTAAAGATACCAATACTAGCATTATGAGTCCTTTGGTGATTCTCCATTACCACCAAGAAAAAGTCCAAACTCCTTAGAATGAGACATAAAGGTCTTTGTGGTCTGGGTCTTCTCTCCCTCTCCACACATTCCAGACCCTCCCATTCACAGTTCTCTGCAGTTTCCCAAACATGCCATGCTTTCAACACCTACTCTACTTTCTTTACAATGTATTCCTTTTTTTTTTTGCACAACTTGCTCTCCCTTACCTCCTACCTGTGCAAATTCCTCTAAAATAGTCACCTTCATTTGGAAGCCTTCCTGAATCCCAAGGAACATGCCTCCTGAATTATTAATAGCACTTCTTCCTCTTCTAAATTCTATTACTGCTGAGCTTATCACATTGCATTAAAAAAAAGCACTGCACTAAAACTTCTGAGGAAAGTGTCTTATTCATGTTTAAAAAAAAACAAAAATAGTGAGTTGAGTATGTGAATATCAAACAAAAATAACAGAAACTACCAAGTATTGAATGTTTAATAATTGTAAAGTATTCTTCTATGGTCAGGAAACTGAGGGCACAGTTGAATTTATATAACTTGTCTAAAATTACAAACCTAAGTGACAAAGACAGGATTTGAACCCAAGCACTCTGATTTCAAAGTTCATTCTCTTCACAACTAACCTATAGATACTTCTTGAATATATGTGTATATGTTTTTAAGTAAATTAATAAATAGGCATATTTCTCAATATATACTACATATATTTACTCATGCATATACATAAAACACTACTGACTTTTAATAATAAACTCTAAACAGCAAAACTAAGTTACATCAGTGAATTAGAAGTTTTTATAAAAGGCCATCTGATATCCTAGAATTTGTCTTCTTTTCCATCAATATATTATAGATTTTATGTATTAAGCTGTGTGTTAAGATATATTTATCATCATGATGAATGACAATTATATCACTACCATAAAACTTGGTAAAATTTAAAATTTATGCGTAAGGTCTACAATATAAGGTTTGCAAAATAATTTGCTTATGACCATTATCTGAATATGTGTTTTATTTAGAAGAACAAAAATATATGCTTATACATATATTAACCTAATTTTTTCAATAATAGTTTATTACATTCTGAAAAGTTTTCTTTAATTCAATATTTTCTCATGATTTCAAATTTTATGCACAATAGAATCACTTTTGACCAAAAATGTGTCAGTATCACGTGCCTCTCCTAAAGCAGAAGTTTCAAGACCCAGCAGAACTTCAACATGTGCTCTTTTCCTTCTGGCATAACAACTGACAAAGCTCTAGAGAGTGACTGCTCTATCTGCCTAGGTCACAGGTAAGGACAGTGACAACATGAAGCAGAGCACCCGGTTATTTCTCACTGTACTTTCAATATGAGAAATAAATCTGATGTTTCAAAGTCCTCAAGATTTGTTGGTTATTTCTTACCATGGTATAATTTAGCCTATCCTAATGAAATTTTACATTTAGGTATAATTGTGTATTTATAAGTATGTCTATTTCAGAAATTGATTGTGTTAGCATAAGAACTGGCAGCTCTCTACTTCAGGTACAATGTAAAAATACATCCAAGGTAAAACAGTGATGACTAGTCTGGAAAGTATGATGACCAGTTTTGCCTATCACACACTCACGTGGAGAATTCATTATGTATTTTTGCTATTAAATTTGTGGAACAAGTTGCTGGATCCACTGCGCTGACACCATGAGGTGCATTCATCAGTCTCCAACATGATGATAAATCACTGAATGATACAACAAAAATGTTGATCATTATGGCTCAGTAACAAATGTACAATTAAGTCTGAGCTCTCACAAGACATCACGCCAGACACAAATTTCATAGTGGAATATTTATTCAGACTCAGCATCAGAGCACTCTGAAGTCTAAATTCATGTGTTCTAGTTATTGACATAAACATTGAAATAAATCCTGTATTCATCTACAGAAAACAACAAATATGAAATAGTTTGTTAGATCCTAAAGAAACCTCCTGGACTAGTGAATTATAAAATCTGAAAGAAATGACTGTGTTCTATTTGATTTTCTGGATTTTCAACATTAAATGCTGTACTCCGCTGTGCTTAGTCATGACTGACACTTTGTGACCCCATAGACTGTAGCCTGCCAGGCTCCTCTGTCCCTGGGGATTCTCCAGCAAGAACACTGGAGTGGGTTGCCATGTCCTCCTCCAGGGGATCTGCCCAACCCAGGGTTTCAAACCCAGGCCTCCCACATTGCAGGCAGAGTCTTTACCGTCTGAGCCACCAGGGAAGCCTCAACTATTGAATGAAGTGAAGTGAAAGTCACTCAGTCACGTCCGACTCTTTGCGACTCTTGAATAGGTTTGTATAATTATTATAAAAGAAGCAAGACATTTTACACAGCCATACAATACAATTACTAAAAGATTACATTACAAATGATTTTTATTAAGAAATATATGATAAGAATCACTGCGATTGTGAAAACTGTGTAATATATTTATTAACTCATTGGTTAGTGTTAAATTGGGGGTCAGGGTTAGAAAGTCAAGAATAATAATAAATACACTCTAGTGCACAATATACATGAAATTTCATAGTGTTTGAGAATAATTGCAAATGGGGGAAAACTTTTATTTTTTTAAGAAACTATCATTGAGAAGGTAAACTTAAATTAAGAAAATATGGAACCCACATATGGATTTCTTCTCAGAAAATTCTATTTTTATTTTCTCATCTGTTTTATGCTGGAAAATCCTGAAATGCATTTAATGTTTGTTTTAAATTATGTAAAGATCTATCTACAACACAAACTGCATGTGTGGTCTCACTAAATAATATCATCCTCTCATTTTTTTTTCACCTAAGTCTAAGAATGTGTGTGAGCATGTATGTTAGTCACTCAGTCGTGTCTGACTCTTTGAAACCTCATGGACTGTAGCCTGCCCGGCTTCTCTGTCCATGGAATTCTCCAGGCAAGAATACTAGAGTAGGCAGCCATTCCTTCTCCAGCAGATGTTCCCAACCCAGGAATCAAAACTGGATCTCCTACACTGCAGGCCGATTGTTTACCATCTCAGCCATCTGGGAAGCCCCAACTCTAAGAGTAATGTAAGGTAAGAATTCTGCCTTTTTTTTTTAATAATAAAAGTGATATGTATATAAGCCAAAAAATAAAAGTGAAATTTAGTATAACAGGATCAAGACCATACCCAAGAAAAAGAAATGCAAAAAAGCAAAATGGCTGTCTGAGGAGGCCTTACAAATAGCTGTGAAAAGAAGAGAAGTAAAAAGCAAGGGAGAAAAGGAAAGAAATACCCATTTGATATAAATTTATTTATTTTAATCGGAGGTTAATTACTTTACAATATTGTATTGGTTTTGCCATACATCAACATGAACCTGCCATGGGTATACACGTGTTCCCCATCCTAAACCCTCCTCCCACTTCCCTACCCGAACCATCCCAAATTTATATTAAAAAAAAAAAAAGAAATACCCATTTGAATGCAGAGTTCCAAAGAATAGCAAGGAGAGATAAGAAAGCCATCCTCAGTGATCAATGCAAAGACACAGAGGAAAACAATAGAATGGGAAAGACTAGAGATAGCTTCAAGAAAATTAGAGATACCAAGGGAACATTTCATGCAAAGATGGGCTCAATAAAGGACAGAAATGGTATGGACATGACAGAAGCAGAAGATATTAAGAAGAGGTGGCAAGAATACACAGAAGAACTGTACAAAAAAGATCTTCACGACCCAGATAATCACGATGGTGTGATCACTCACCTAGAGCCAGACATCCTGGAATGTGAAGTCAAATGGGCCTTAGGAAGCATCATGATAAACAAAGCTAGTGGAGATGATGGAATCCCAGTTGAGCTATTTCATATCCTAAAAGATGATGCTGTGAAAGTGCTGCACTCAATATGCCAGCAAATTTGGAAAACTCAGCAGTGGCCACAGGACTGGAAAAGGTCAGTTTTCATTCCAATGCCAAAGAAAGGCAATGCAAAAGAATGCTCAAGCTACCGCACAATTGCACTCATCTCACATGCTAGTAAAGTAATGCTCAAAATTCTCCAAACCAGGCTTCAGTAATATGTAGACTGTGAACTTCCAGATGTTTAAGCTGGTTTTAGAAAAGGCAGAAGAACCAGAGATCAAATTGCCAACATCTGCTGGATCATCAAAAGAGCAAGAGAGTTCCAGAAAAACATCTATTTCTGCTTTAGTGACTATGCCAGAGTCTTTGACTGTGTGGATCACAAAAAACTGGAAAATTCTGAAAGAGATGGGGATACCAGACCACCTGACCTGCCTGTTAAGAAACCTGTATGCAGGTCAGGAAGCAAGAGTTAGAACTGGACATGGGACAAAAGACTGGTTCCAAAAAGGTAAATGAGTACATCAAGGCTATATATTGTCACCCTGCTTTATTTAACTTATATGCAGAGTACGTCATGAGAAATGCTGGGCTGGAAGAAGCACAAGCTGGAATCAAGATTGCTGGGAGAAATATCAATAACCTCAGATATGCAGATGACACCACCCTTATGGCAGAAAGTGAAGAGGAACTAAAGAGTCTCTTGATGAAAGTGAAAGAGGAGAGTGCAAAAGTTGGCTTAAAGCTCAACATTCAGAAAACAAAGATCATGGCATCCAGTCCCATCACTTCATGGCAAATAGATGGGGAAACAGGGGAAACAGTGGAAAGAGTGGCTGACTTTATTTTTCTGAGCTCCAAAATCACTGCAGATGGTGATTGCAGCCATGAAATTGAAAGACTCTTGCTCCTTGGAAGGAAAGTTATGACCAACCTAGATAGCATATTAAAAAGCAGAGACACTACTTTGTCAACAAAGGTCCATCAGATCAAGGCAGCTATGGTTTTTCCTATGGTCATGTATGTATGTGAGAATTGGACTATAAAGAAGGCTGAGCGCCAAAGAATTGATGCTTTTGAACTGTGGTGTTGGAGAAGACTCTTGAGAGTCCCTTGGACTGCAAGGAGATCCAACCAGTCCATCCTAAAGGAGATCAGTCCTGGGTGTTCATTGGAAGGACTGATGTTGAAGATGAAACTCCAATACTTTGGCCACCTGATGTGAAGAGCTCTCATTTGAAAAGACCCTGATGCTGACAAAGACTGAGGGCAAGAGGAGAAGGGGATGACAGAGGATGAGATGGTTGGATGGAATCACTGACTCAAGGACATGGGTTTGGGTAGACTCTGGTAGTTGGTGATGGATAGGGAGGCCTGACGTGCTGTGGTTCATGGGGTCGCAAAGAGTCAGACACGACTGAGCGACTGAACTTGCTGAACTGCCTGACTGACTGATGTACTACTAGCAGTTACATATTCTCCCAAATCATAGTTATTAGTTTGGTGCAAAAGTAATTGCAGTTTTGCACTGTTCAACTTTGCCATTTGATACTGGAATACATACTTAAATAATATACATCATTTTAATGCATAGTTTCTGCTTTTTTTTTTGCTAATGATTTATTACTTGTTCATTTTATATTTATTTTAGACTATAGAAATGATGTTAGACCAAAAGTAAATCTGAGCATTGTTTACAATTTCAATTCAAAATGGGTTTTAAGGAGCAAAGACAACTCACAACATCAACAACACATCTGGCCCAGGAACTGCTAATGAGTGAACAGTGCAGTGCTGGCCCAAGAAGTTCTGCAAAGGAGACAAGAGCCTTGAAGATGAGGTGTACAGCGGCCAGCCATCAAAAGTTAACAAAGGCTAATTGAGAGGATTATCAAAACTGATCCTCTTATAACTACATGAGAAGTTGCTGAAGAATTCAGTGTCTACCATATTATGGCTGTGCAACATGTGAAGCAATTTGAAAGGGTGAAAAAGTTTGATAAGTGGATGCCTCATGCACCGACTGAAAATCAAAAAAATTGTCTTGAACTGTTGTTGACACTGTCTTGAAATGTCACCTTTTCTTATTGTATGCAAAAACAAAGAACTATTTCTCAATTGGATTGTGACGTGTGGTGTAAAATGGATTTTATATGACAACCAGTGATGACCAGCTCAGTGGCTGGATTGTGAAGAAGCTCCAAAGCACTTCCCAAAATCAAACTTGCACCCAAAAAACGTCATGGTCACTGTTTGGTGGTCTGCTGCACATCTGATCCACTGTAGCTTTCTGAATCCCGATGAAACCATTGCAGCTGAAGCATGCCCAGCAAATTGATGAGATGCACTGAAAACTGTAACACCTGTAGCCGGCGCTGGTCAACAGAAAAGGCCCAATTCTCTCCACGACAACACCCAGTCATACTTTGCACAACCAACACTTCCAAAGTAGAACGGACTGGGCTACAATTTTGCCTCATCCACCATATTCACCTGACCTCTCACCAACAAACTACCACTTCCAAGCATCTTGATAACTTATTGCAGAGAAAATACTTCCACAACCAGCAGGAGGCAGAAAATGCTTTCCAAGAGTTCCTTGAATCCTGAAGCACAGATTTTTATGCTATAGAAATAAACAAACTTATTTCTCACTGTCAAAAATGTGTTGGTTGCAATGGTTCCTATTTTGAATAATAAAGATGTGTTTGAGCCTAGCTATAATGAATTAAAATTAACAGTCCAAAATCACAATTACTTTTTCGTCAACCTAATATTTCATTTAAGATTATGACACTTAAAGTGTTCTTATATTGACTGCATCGTGTGTTTCTAGCATGTACACAAATATGCACATCTATCCTTGCAGCATACATTCACAAGATAATTTATTATTGAGCAATTGTTAGCCTCAAAGTAATGAAGCACAGATACATTCTCTGATGATCAACATTTTTTTAAATTGACATTTTAAGTACTAGGTTTGGCAAATGTTTTACAATGCTATTGACCAAATTTGCATCAAAACAAATTACAACATTTCAGTCTTAAAAGCTGTAATATAAAGGAGAAATTTTAAGTAAAATGATTTAAACTATTTTTTTAAATCTCTTGGTTTTTAAGGTAAAATAAACACAACCAAAGTTATTTAATACTTGAAATAGGCAATGTTATCTAAATAGCTAGAACTCAGAAAAAATAATCAATCCATTTTAAAATTAAGTTAATAGATTAAGATATAAACAAAAGTTTTAAAATTTATTCCTATTCTGTTAGTTTTAAAGTTACATCTTTCAGTGGTAGGACCAATAAATTTGATTAAAAGTAGTATTTAAATGATGTCCCTTACTAAATTCAATTATATCATCTTTAGAGTATAACTTTGTTCTATAAGGAGGACTCCTACAAATTTTAGAAATATCTAAGAGAAAAATTTGTGAAACCCAAAATTAGAAACACATATTGGCATATATGGGGCTTCCCCCATAGCTCAGTTGGTAAAGAATCTGCCTACAATGCACAAGACCTGGGTCCAATTCCTGGGTCAGGAAGATCACCTAGAGAAGGAAGTAGCTACCCATTGCAGTATACTTGCCTGGAGAATCCCATGGACAGAGGTGTCTGGCGGGCTACTATCCATGGGGTTTCAAAAGTCGGACACGACTTACTGACCAAACCATGAATATTGCCATATATAAAGATATTACATCAAAATACTCAATGAACAAAAAGATTGTAATGTACAAAAGATGAAAAACAATGTACAAAAAGATTACTACTGTAATACCTATTTTGATAACTAAGCCTTGGAAATGATGGCCTCTCTTTTTCAGGCTCATGCTCTTACCTTTTCTCTCTCATCTTGCTAACACCAATTTCTAAAGTCCTCAGCTTTGGATCAAAGAGAGGGGAATAGAAAAGTTCTTTCTTGATTGGTGAGGAGCTAGTGTTGGAGTGCTCACAACTTACCAATTATTTGCAGTGATTCTTTGCTCCTAAGTACTTTCATAAGCTCAACAAGGAAGAAATATTTCCTCTTTCCCCCTACCACTTTAGTTTGGATTTTCTTACCCAAAGCTCCCCCAACAAGGATGAATTCCAGAAAAACATCTGCTTCTGCTTCATTGACTATGCTAAAGCCTTTGACTGCATCACAACAAACTGTAGAAAAATCTTAAAGAGATGGGAATACCAGATCACCTTACCTACCTTCTGAGAAATCTAACAGACTGGTTCAAAATTGGAAAAGGAGTACATCACGGCTGTATATTGTCACCCTGCTTATCTAACCTATGTACAGAGTACATCATGCAAAATACAAGGCTGAATGAAGCTCCACGTGGAATCAAGACTGCTGAGAGAAATATCAGTAACCTCAGATATGCAGATGATATCATCCTATTGGCAGAAGCTAAAGAAGAACTAAGGAGCCTCTTGATGAAGGTGAAAGAAGAGAGTGAAAAAGCTGGCCTAAAACTCAACGTTCAAAGATCATGGCAGCTGGTCCCATTACTTCAAGGCAAATAGCTGGGCATGGGAACATCGGAACAGTGACAGACTTTATTTTCTTGGGCTCCAAAATCACTGCAGAGGGTGACAGAAGCCATGAGATTAAAAGATGCTTGCTCCTTGGAAGAAAAACTATGACAAATCTAGACAGTATATTAAAAGGCAAAGATATCACTTGGCCAACAAAGTTCTATACAAAGTTATGATTTTACAGTAGTCATGTATGGATGTGAGAACCGAACCATAAGAATTGATGCTTTCGAACTGTGGTGCTGGAGAAGACTCTGAGAGTCCCTCGGACAGCAAGGAGATGAAACCAGTCAATCCTAAAGGAAATCAACCCTGAATATTCATTGGAAAGACTGATGCTGAAGCTGAAGCTCCAGTACTTTGGTCACCTGTTGTGTGTGTGTTAGTCGCTCAGTCATGTCCAACTCTGTGACCCCATGGACTGTAGCCCACCAGGCTCCTCTATCCATGGAATTCTCCAGGCAAGAATACTGGATTGTGTTGCCATTTCCTTCTCCAGGGGATCTTCCTGACCCAGGAATTGAATCCAGGTCTCCTGCACTGCACGTGAGTGCTTTACTGTCCGAGACACCAGGGAAGCCCGTGATGCGAAGCCCTTGATGGCTGGCCACCTGATGTGAAGAGCCAACTCACTGAAGAAGACTCTGATGCTGGTAAAGACTGAGGGTAGGAGGACAAGGGGGCAACAAAGATGAGATAGTTGGATGGAATCATTGACACAATGGGCATGAATTTGAGGAAAATCTGAGAGAGAGTGAAGGGAAGGGACACAGACAAGGAAGCCTGGCGTGCTGCAATCCATGAGACTGCAAACAGTCAGACACAACTGAACAACAACCTAAGGTTCCCCTGACAAGGATAAATGCAACATTCTTACTCACTAATTATCCTGTAGTATCTGCAGCTTCTAGACTAAAATGATGCCACACCAGCTCTTTGCCATAAATCCTCATCAGGTACATGGGAAAGACCTTTATTTTTTTTTTTACTAAACATCTACTATAAAGTCCAACACAATTAGGTCTTGGTCTCTCTGAAGTCAAGGTAATTATTCAGCCTTTCTCTCACATACCTGGTCCTCCATATCATTCAAACTGATAAACCCAATCTTTGGTTTCTTTAAAAGCACACACATGGAGAGATTTATGCACACACTCATGCCACTTTGGAGGATGTTGGAATAGAAATCACAGTACACAAGAAACTCTATTTGTAAATCTTCAAATTCCTCCTTAATTTTGGTAAAGTGTTTAAGAATCCTAATACTAGTTTTTCCCTTTATTTCTTTTTTCAAATCAATCATGATAATCTTGTAATTTAGAATGCTATTCCTCTTGTCTTCAGGTCTCAGCTAATACTTCCATTCCATTCCACACACATTCCATTCCAAATGTATTCAGTTACATAGATCATTCAAAATGAGGTAACTTTCATTTTACAAAACAGCTTAAAATGCATTTATCAACCATGTTACTGCATTTTAAAAACAGATCATAATATTTCCAGCCCATTATTGCCAAGTTTTGTAATCAACATCAGTCTGATGAACAGGATAATTCCCTCTGCACTACTTTGTGATATGTATGTACAGACTGAAGCAAAGGGTATTTTTAGTGTTTAAAGGAAGCAAAGTCCCTTGCACACCTAGCCAATCATTTACTCATGATTCCAAATAAGTGGAAGAGTTAAACACACACACACATCTAACCATATCATTAGAAATAACTCATAATATTAAAGTCTCTAATGTTATATCCCCTTAAGTCAACTGGATAAGCCATTTTTACTTACATTCAATTTAATTATGAATATCATAGTTAACAGTGATTGGAAGAAATACAGCTGTAAAGCAGGCATATGGTTTGTACATGTTGTTTGATCTTATGCTTGCTAATGGAAAGGATCTACTCAATTTTTAAAATCCAGTAACACAAACAATATGGAGGCCACACAGTGTAACAGAAAGAGTTCTGTGTTTGAAATGACTATCTAGTCCAGGCCTCTATTTCTATTTTTCATATTATTTAGACTGTCTAATAGATATTACTAAGCTATTTTAATAAGAACTTACTTATATAAGTGTACACACTTATGTGCATTCATAGACAACACACAAAACTTCACTTATCTTCTGCTGATAATACATTATCTATAGTGATTGTTTTTAAAAAAATTTAAATATTAAAGGAACAGTGTTCTCCAAGATAACTCATAGTGTCAGAAATCAGGTAAGTTTATTTAATCTTTAGATTCTTAGCTATTTTCATCTGTGACATAGGGATAAAACGCCAGTTTTCTTCTTTCCAGAGTTGTTAGGATACGATGAAATAATTTATGTGAAAATGCTCCATAAAGTGGTATAAACAGATAAGATTATTTTGTCACAGTTCTAAACATATACATTTATACACACAAACCCCAAAATTTAAAAACAAACTTGTAGTATTTCATGGGACTTCATCTCTGAAATCTCTTGCCTGCTATTAAAGATGCATTAAATTTCAACAGTAACATGCTTTACCACTAAATATCACCACTTAAAGTACTTTATGTAAAGGAATGTTTTGTAAAACTTCTCATTTGGCAGATTCATTGCCCTATTAGCAAAAGACTATAAAAATTATATTTTCATTCTATATTCTTTTAACAAAGAACTTTAAAAAGTCAAAATGATTTAATATTTACAATTTAGCAGAATGAATATGCCTTTAGTAGGTAGAGGGGTCTGGCATACCAGAAGTTCATCTACAATTTGGAAGGTGATCTTTCTCTTAGAATTCTGAAATACTATAAAAACTTTATACGGCACTGAATTGCTTCATTCCAAAAATTCAGGGCCTTCTAATAAGATCAGTTTAAAGAAATTCCAAGGCACCAATTTTACTATTTAAATGAAATTGGTAAGTTGGATACTTAACTTTAAAATTACTGATCCTCATAAAAATATGAAGCTTAACAATTCCTTTCTAGTCTTACAATATGCAAAAAATAGAAATGAGTACAGCATTTTTCCCCTAGCTTTCTTTCTGTTTCGTATAAATTTGAACTGGAAAGCATATTGAACTGATTTAAATTGGAACTCACAGAAGGAAGCTGGCTAAAGACATGGAGGCTAACTCATTGTCTGTGACCAGACTGGTTTGTCTAATGATGTAGTTGTTGTCACAATAAATGACTACATGCACAGATTTCTGTCTAGTTAGACATTTGGCTTGAAATAAATATTCAGAGAACTGAATCCAAACATCAACCAGGCCAAAAGTTGTCTTAAGCTCTGCCAACATAATGCTAATTCAACTAAAAGTAATATGCCTTTTTGTTCACAACAAATGAGTCTTTGAATCCATTAAACTGAATCCGATGATGATTTCAGGAGCATGTCTGATGAGAACATTATCCTACTGCAGAAGGTCTGGAACCTAACTTTCCTGTCAAACGCCACTTATTGTACCTACTTTGGTACCCTAGAACTGGAAAGAATGATCCATGAATTGAGACAGGGAATCCTTTGGCTGTATAATTTGAGTTGGGAAAAAAGGCCTATGTTTAACCACTTTATTTTGTAATACCTATTTTATAACTAGGTATAGAGATTATGCATTTATCTGAAATTAGCCATAGTCCAGCTTCCTAAGGCTTCATTAAAAGCAAGATAAACATAATGAAAATACCAGCATAAGTGAAAACAATTTATATGGGTTTCTATTTCTGTGTGTCAGTTATCTTGGAATGCTCTCTATTTGTATTTGTAGATTTTTCATCCCATACAGCTAAAAGAGAATGCCAAGTAGAAATATCAGTAAATAAGGAATGTAACACGAATATTTATTTGGACGGAAAAAAACATACCAAGTCAAAAAGGAGACTTTCCAAATTAATTGAAGACTAAAGGGTTATACTGGATTGGCCAAAAAGTTTAATCAGGTTTGACCATACGAAAAACTGAGTGAACTTTTTGGCCAACTCGACAGATGTCTAATCAACTGTATTTAGTTGGAAGACATTGATATACTGTATATATCATTGATATATACTGACATTCTAGGACAAAATAAAGAGAAAATACCTTGTTAAATATGCAAATGAATGTCTGGTTGAGTAGCAGGACATCAGTATTTTCTAAACTGTGTTTCTAATGATTATTTTCCTCTGAAATAATAAACTTATTTTCTGTACTGACGTCAAAGATAGATATGGCTATTTAGCAACATACAACATTTGGAGAATTTCATTTTTCCACTCAACTTATGATATTCACGGGACCACAGTTCAGTTCAGTCGCTCAGTCGTGTCCAACTCTTTGCAATCCCATGAACCGCAGCATGCCAGGTCTCCCACCAATTCCTGGAGTTTACCCAAGCTCATGTCCATTGAGTTGGTGATGCCATCTAACCATCTCCTCCTCTGTCGTCCCCTTTTCCTCCCACCCTCAATCTTTCCCAGCATCAGGGTCTTTTCAAATGAGTCAGCTCTTTGCATCAGGTGGCCAAAGTATTGGAGTTTCAGCTTCAACATCAGTCCTTCCAATGAACACCCAGGACTGATCTCCTTTACGATGGACTGATTGGATCTCCTTGCAGTCCAATGGACTCTCAAGAATCTTCTCCAACATGGGACCACAGTAAGCTACAAAATTTGTAGCAAGGAGCCCAGTGAAAATGGAAAATATGGGGTCCCTTATTCAAATGAATAATTTCAAGATTGTGACAACAAAGCATGGGGCCCTTCTAAGCACAGAGACCTGTGTAACTTACCACATAAGACTGCAAACTCCCAAAGCCAACCACATATGGGTCCATCCCTAAAACTTTCTATTAACTTACATTGTATTGCTAATAGGATTGCAAAATACATGGAGGGTCATTACTAAAGCATCATTCCTTGCCAATTCAATCAATGGAAAGTGACTCTCCTACTGGGTCCACCCATACTTATTTATCTGCCACATTAAATATGGACAGGCTGTTGAAAACATGGCAGCAAGGACAAGAATTGGGGGAATTAAGACACATATCAAGCTCTCCATTTTCCTGCCTTTGATTGAAATGCACAATAGTTTACTGTTTGCAACATCCCTTCATTCTTTTCCTAGATAGGTCTGGCTCACACTGGTGAATATTTGTGAAAAGATGCCATCCTTCAGAAAGTGGTTTAGAAATATTTACTCAGTTTCAGGATTTCTTCTTTCTACATTCAAAAAGACAACAAATATCTATAATATATGAATTAAAACTCTTGAACTTCAAACTGCCTTGTTCCTGAATCATTTAAACTTGTATTATGTATTCACATAGAATATGACTAAAACCTTTAAAACTCTGATAAGATTAAATTAAGTGATCTATACATATGAACCCTGTGAAACACTCAGGTTCAACTCTTACATCATTATTAGCAATGCAGTATATTACTGACATGTAGATGAAGTCTGAGGTCACTACAGAAATCAGGTAAGGAAATTCCTTCTTCAATGCAGTCTACAGGCATATCTCACATATAATGATTCCTTAAAGTGAAGTCACTCAGTCATGTCCGACTCTTTGCGACCCCGTGGACTGTAGCCCACCAGGCTCCTCCATCCATGGGGTTCTCCGGGCAGGAATACTGGAGTGGGTTGCCATTTCCTTCTCCAATGATTCCTTAACATTTCACTTATTGACAGATTTTTTTTTCCCCCACAGTGTTTCAAAGCTTGACTAATTCACAAGATTATATCAGCATATTTAAACCCTTAATAATATCAAGTCCAACTTTATTTGGTAAATGAAGATGTTTTCTACTTTCATCCAAACTGTCATTGGTAAGTCCTTTGATAAGATAGTCTCAAGCTGATTTCTTAGAAACAATATATATCCAAGAAAAAGCACACTAACTAAAGAAGGGGAATAAAGATTTATGTTTTAAAAGAAATTTTCAAAAATTGTGGGAGGGGGGGTTCAGGATTGGGAACATGTGTACACCCATGGCGGATTCATGTTGATGTATGGCAAAACCAATACAGTATTGTAAAGTAAAATAAAAAATAATAATAAAATAAATAAATATAGTACAAAAATAATAATAATACAAAAAAATTAGCATCTGAAATAGAAAGATCAGGAGATAGATCTTCCTCATTATTTAAATTATAGTATTGGTCCAATTTAAAATTTTATTGGAGGTGTATCTTACATATCTCTATTTAGAAAAAAAGGTTAGATAAGTATTTTTAAAAGGATTTTATTCTATACTTTTTTAATCATAAGAATTTTTGAAAGATATAACAATACTTTTCCATTTCTTGAAAGAAAAAAATTAAAATTATTTATTTCTTCTCTCTATACTGCCTTAAATTAACCAAACAGGAATTCAATAAATAAAGGAAATCAGAAAGAGATGAAGCAAACAATGGCAATCTAAAGTTTAATAATTAATTAGGTAGCCATAGCTTAGCTATATTAAAATAATAATAGTTCTCAATAAAAACTCTATATGTTTGAAACCTGATTATTTCATCAGTTAGAACCCATTATAATGACTCTTTCCTAAGGGATACTTGTCCTAATCACACAGAAAAGGGATATACTTTAAATTGGCACTTTTGTGAAAAAATATGAGAAAACATATTGCAAGCTACCACCACCTTAATATCAAATATAGTATCAATGGTATATGAAAAAATGCTTAAGTTGTCAAGTTTTTTCCTGGAAATTTCCATTCTAATTTACTCAATTAATATTTTATAGTATTTTCCAAATTCATTAATTATAGTACAATGCCTAAATTGCTTGAAATACTTCAGAGCATAATTTAGAGTAGTCCAGATCAGGGCATTCTCTACCAGCCAAGAGTCTAAATTTTTCATACTAGCTTCACATAATAGTAATTTTCTATCAATAGCCTGCCTTTAGTAACAAAATAAAATTGAATCCTACATAAAAATAAAAGCTTTGGTTCCCTTTAACTGTTAAAGAAAATAAACAAAAAATAACATTAATGAAGAAGAGACTCAAACATTTTTTTAAAAACTACTAAATAACTTGAGAAATGCATCTTTAAATTTAATTGTGCCTCTTTTAGATTGCTAATAATAAATCTAATTGTAAATATTATCTTCTTTAAGGAATATAAATTATTTGCCACACAAACTTCAAATCAAAAACTATCAAAAGTAATTTTAATGCAAGGTGAGTATTACCTGGTCAACTAGTGTTTCTGACATTTATTAGCCTCAAATTAGCTCCACAATAGATTTACAGAGTTCAATTTATTATAATTAAATGTATAAAATACTGAATTTCAGTACAAACAGGAAAGATTTAAGAAAGCAGAAATACTTGCTGCTGCTGCTAAGTCACTTCAGTCATGTCTGACTCTGTGCGACCCCATAGATGGCAGCCCACCAGGCTCCCCCGTCCCTGGGATTCTCCAGGCAAGAACACTGGAGTGGGTTGCCATTTCCTTCTCCAAGTACTTATAGCTTTCTTAAAATAGATTTTAAGTGTTATATAGAGACAAAAGATATCTTATAGCCTCTGCCTTTATTTTATTCACCATATTTATTAACTTCAGAGAAGGCAATGGTACCCCACTCCAGCACTCTTGCTTGGAAAATCCCATGGACAGAGGAGCCTGGTAGGCTGCAGTCCATGGGGTCGCTAAGAGTCAGACACGAGTGACTTCACCTCACTTTTCACTTTCTTGCGTTGGAAAAGGAAATGGCAACCTACTCCAGTGTTCTTGCCTGGAGAATCCCAGGGACAGGGGAGCCTGGTAGGCTGCCATCTACGGGGTCGCACAGAATCGGATATGACTGAAGCAACTTAGCAGCAGCAGCAGCATGTGAACAGTACTGTAGCTTTGTATTTTGTTTTAACTCTACATTAAGAAGACATTCAAAATTTATTCCACATCTACTCCAAATTCCTGTAAGAAAATGAACTGAACATTTAAAATCAGTGTCTTCAGAGTAAACACATTATTTTTCAATATCTGCAAATGGTATTCGTTTTTTTAGCATCTGCAGGTGATATCAAATGCCATGATATGCAGTCACTACAATGGATGCTAAGGTGGAGGTACAGGGCAGACATTGGTCTGAATTCTTCACACTGACAGAACTGCTATATGCAAGTACCTACAGACTGAACTTTTTCAGAATCACACTGATCGTGGAAATAAGCCAAAAGAACAAGAAGAACTTCACTTTGACTAACTTCACTATGACTAAGTTAGACACTGTTTTATCATTTGGGCTGCCATCACAAAATACTATAGCCTGGGTGTCTTACACAACAGACATTTATTTCTGACAGATCTGAAGGCCCAGAGGTCCAAGATCGGCAGATTGAGTTCCTGGTAAGAAGAACCAAGACTTGCACATTGTCTCCTGGATGTGTGCTTACATGGTCTTCCCTCAGTGTATGCATGCATACAGACAGACACCTCCTGTCTCTTCCCTTCTTCAAGGGCTCTAATCCTACCATGAGGGCCCCACCTAAAATCATGACTTCATCTAAACCCAATTACTTTCTAAAAGCACCACTACCAAATACCAACACATTTGCTGGGTAGGGCTTCAAGTATGAATGATATTTGAATGATACAGTTATTCAGTCTATAATGAACATTATCACTTGTGATTTTAAGATATCATGTATGTTTGTATGTATAGGTGTACATAGACACATGTACATATAAATGCATGTACATATATTTATCTTTAATGCATAGTATTATAATAAACTATATTAAGAATTTAGATTCATTAATTTACTAATTTAATTGATTCACTTATTCATTTTCCAATTTTTCACTTAATAAATTTTGAGGACGTAAAATGTGTTAGTGAAATGCCTCTTACTCACTTTTGTGTAATTTATACTTAAGACACCTGAATGGATTAGGAAACCCATTCATATCTAGACCTAAACTAATCAGTATACTATTTTATAGTTAGTAAAATGCAGAATATTGATTATATTTGAGGTTCTTTAAAACTGCTTGAATTGAGACATTATTACTAACTCTGATAGGAACCTTTATTATATTTTCTACTTTAAAAATGCATGTTTATGCTATTTTGCCCAAGGTATTTCTTATATATCTGTGCTACAATAAAATGAATTTGTTCTAAGTGCAAAATTATAAAAATTACATTAATGAGTGCATTATGAAAACAGAAGTATCTAGTAAGCTTTCAGAATATCAGATATCCATATCTTCCTCTAATATACAAACAGACCATTGTGATACATATTTCCATTGTATAGCATTCAACCTATAATCCAAATTTCAAAACTATTATATAAACCATTCACCAAAAACAATCATATCCTCTAATACATTAATGCATTTCTGAAAATTGTTCCAAGAAGTACATTCAAGATACACAATTTAATTTTTCATTTAGGAAACTAATGTTTGATATATAAGAAGTGACAGGCTATAGCCAGTTCACCATCAAGCTGAATATAAATAAAATTGAAATCTTATGGGTGTACCTTAAATTTTATTTACAAACACGCTTATTTACCCCAATGTTCATCACAGCACTGTTTATAATAGCCAGGACATGGAAACAACCTAGATGTCCATCAGGAGATGAATGGATAAGAAAGCTGTGGTACATATACACAATGGAGTATTACTCAGCCGTTAAAAAGAATACATTTGAATCAGTTCTGATGAGATGGATGAAACTGGAGCCAATTATACAGAGTGAAGTAAGCCAGAAAGAAAAACACCAATACAGCATACTAACACATATATATGGAATTTAGAAAGATGGCAATGATGACCCTGTATGCAGGACAGCAAAAAAGTCACAGATGGGTATAGCGGACTTTTGGACTCAGTGGGAGACGGAGAGGGTGAGATGATTTGGGAGAATAACATTGAAACATGTATAATATCATGTAAGAATCGAATTGCCAGTCTATGTCCGATGCAGGATATGGCACGCTTGGGGCTGGTACGCGGGGATGACCCAGAGAGATGTTTTGGGGA